>NC_090746.1:52526358-52530164 GCF_036898095.1 Palaemon carinicauda
ATATATATATGTGTGTGTGTGTGTGTGTGTGTGTGTGCGCGCATGTGTGCGTGTACATTTATCAAAACATAAATAGGTGTAATGACTATTTTTTCTAAAAAGAATGTTAAAAGCTCAAACGTTCGCTGAAGAATCTAAAATAGAGTCAAAATCCTCATTCGCTTAATATAAGGAAAAGATGACAGTACTTTCAATCGGGAATTAACTTAAATATATTATCAAATCGCATCTACATATATTCATCTTTAACAAAAAATAAACATTATTTACTATGCCTCCCTATAAACGCATGTGAACAATGCCAGGCGATAGGCCGCAAATAATTTTAAATTATAATAATATTAAGAAGGAATACGTCAAAAAAATTAATTACCCTATCTATCCCCTCGATGCTGACGACCAACAATGAAATCAACCAAAACTATGCAAGACGGTTAAGTGGCCTTTGCTAAGTGGTACAATGAGCGGACTAACAAGTGGGACGATTGGGAAGCAAGAGCTCGAGAGGGGAGGGGGGAGTAGGTCAAGTGGTAGGGAAGGGGAGACAGCATGAAAGAGAAGAGATGTAGGCTATAAGATACTGGCCTGACGCCAAGAAGGAGGGGGGCGATGCAAGGGGAGAATGGAGATACAAGAGCATTGAATGTGTGTGTGTGAGAGAGAGAGAGAGAGAGAGAGAGAGAGAGAGAGAGAGAGAGAGGCAGGAGGGGGTAGGGGTGGGATGGAATCCTGGCGGTGGTGAGATGGGTGGGGGAAGATGCAGGAGGGTAGAACTAAGGAGGATCTGATCCGGAGATAAAGGATTCAAATGATCAAGAATCTCGTCTAAGAGAGGTTTTCAACCCTACGGTAGGCCATCCACATTACATATCTTAAATGTGGATACGCAATCACTTGTAATTGGTATTACGTGGGAAATTTCTGAATGTACCTGATAAACGGAACATCTAATCTCAGGTATCACTACCCCCCCCCCCCTTCTCTCTCTCTCTCTCTCTCTCTCTCTCTCTCTCTCTCTCTCTCTCTCTCCAGCATACTTCCGCAGGAGGGGTACCTAAAGGTGAGCATACTTCACCTCGCTATTATTGGACGCCCACGTGAGAAGGGTCGAAGCCTTCGAAATTTTTATTCAGCATTTCTACAATCTCATTTAAAAGTTTCATGCTCTCAAGAGTGAAAAAAGTTATGGAAAAAATAATATCGAATGGGGTATGAAAGCAGTACATACAATAAGCAATGCCTAAAACTAAAGAGGCATGTAGGATGAATGATCAGTTGTTTAGTCCTACTAACCACAATACCTAACGCATACAAAGAATTCAACACTCGATCTGCGCCCCACTAAGACACTCCAGGGCCTCCAGGCATATATTTGAATTCAAATTTCTTCAACTGTTACATAAACAGACATTGCAGTGTAGATTGTCGCCTCGAAAAACAGATAATGGCCAGGGTTGTGGTAGCCTAATGGAAACGTCCCTGCCTCGCGATCTACTGGACTGGGGTCCAATTCCCGTCCATGCTCGATATTGTGAGCTGAGGATGGTGGGTTTGGGGGATCCTAAAGGAATACTTGCTGAGTCATCAGCAGCCATTCCCTGGCTCTCCCTGGTTCAAGCTTAGATGGAGAGAGGTCTTGGGCGCTCATCATATGCATATATGGTCAGTCTCTAGGTCATCGTAACTGTCCCTTGCATCTGCCATTCATGAGCGACCTTTGAAGTGTGACGAAGCGTATTTCATGAAAGAATATTCGAGTTTTCATAAAAATAAACATTATTTGTCCGAGCCTCTTTGGGGACATGAAACCAATTCTTAAGAACCACGTTCATGTTGAGACTAAATGAAGAGCTAAATGCCCAACTCTCAAACCTTTTAAGAATGTGGACTAGAGGCAATAAAATAGAGCTCAATTATCTCCGGAACTGAGAGCGATTTAGTAGCTCCCATTCCCCGAGGAAGATACTTATAAATAATGTTCTCCTAAAAATTCCAGAAGGCTTATCTCACAGGTCTCTCTCTCTCTCTCTCTCTCTCTCTCTCTCTCTCTCTCTCTCTCTCTCTCTCTCTATTATATATATACACATATAGATAGATAGATAGATAATTAATTTATTGCTATATAATTTTCCATCTTACATTTGCTTTAGTGAATAATAAATATTTTTAGCCCCACAATTTTTTTTTATCAGTTTGATTACCAATTTGTTAGTTTGCTTTGCTAATAGTTGGTTACACGATTTTACACATTTAATTCCAACTCGATTTTCCCGAAATTTGAACTAAAGGTGGACCTTTGACTTGAAACAACTGGAAAACGAACCTTAAGGGTGTGTGGTAGTGGAGGGAGGGTTACTCACAGCCTTGGTGATTTCTTCTCTAAGACTTGTTTTCCTTAAATTCCAACATTTTCTTGCTTACATTTTTGCCTAGTAATAAAATTTATCTTTCCATGTATGAAGGTATAAAAAGAACACTGGTTAAAACCTCTTTTGATTCCTATAAATTTTATTTATTTTTGTTCCGACCACGAATACTGTGTTTGGACCTCTTTGTCTGCGCTTACGGTGCAGATCAAGAGCTGATAGAGAAAGATCTTCCGAGACAAGCGAGGAATAGGAATGTTTATATAATGACGACCTGCCAAATGGCTACCTTCAAACAGTACCCGCAGCGATACCACGTCGTCCGCCAAGGACGTTTGGTACCCGAGGGGTCTAATAGGTTATCTAGAAAACACCCACAATATTTTGTTAGTTTATAACTGTTTCTTTTTTATAAGTCGTTTTCACTATATTCATTATTTTAGTTATATGACGTCCATTTTTTATAGATATAATTCTTACACCACATTCAACTTAAATATTTCATGAATATAGCTACCAGCCATTTTTTTACCCGTATGCAACATCATTCACTTCCATAAGAGTAAGAAGGCTAAAATACACACACAGAAACCCACACACACCCACACATACATACATACATATATATATATATATATATATTATATGTGTGTATGAGAAAGAGAGAGAGGGTATATATATATATATATATACATATATATATATATATATATACATATATATATATATATATATATATATTATATATATATATATATATATAATATATATATATATATATATATATAAATCTTATAGATATATGCTCTTCAAGTAAGAACGCTAGTGCAACATCAGCTTAATCTAACAGCAACAACCAGTAACAAAAAAAACACCTGCTGGTCCTTTCCGTCTAAACTTTCAAAAGACTACATCCAACCCCCCCCCCCCCCCGACTGCTTGCTGACATACCACAAGTCGAATGATAAATGATAATTGAATGGAAGCAATCTTCGCCAAAGTAATCTTAGTGGAGATTAACTCCACCGCGCGCAGGAAGTGCCTGAAATGTACAACCGCTCCCGGCAATTTCTGCACAGCTTCAATCACCCGAACATTTCCATCGGGTATAAAACGGGTTCCGTTACGTCAACCTACGCGATCGAAAGGTCTATTGAGGACTGGTGCCACTATGCCAATCTACACAGCATCAGGATCAGAGGCCTAATTGCGGGAGTTGTGAGCTTAGACTCATTAAAGTGATTGGTCTTTCGCAAACCGCGAAACAGGTACCGAGCAAAAGGTCATTTTTACTGCTATTCTTTTTATAAAACTGCTTTCTGTGTAATTTACCACTTGCAGCTAAAAGAAAAAAAACTATTACCTAGCATGATTTGGATGTGCAGACATTTCACTAACCATTTATTTAAATGAGTAGGAAAATCAATGACAGAAGTGCCC
>NC_090746.1:52530664-52565664 GCF_036898095.1 Palaemon carinicauda
GTGTACTAAAATATATAATATGGATGTGCTTCTACTTATGTACATACGACAGAATTATTAACTAAAGAAATTTACCTGTACATCACTAATAACAAAGGTATCAACAAGGTTACCATCAAGAACGACGGATTGCCTATAGGCTTCTCATCTACGACTTGCAACATGCATAATAATTTCAGCTGTGGGTTGCAAACTCCAACATTCTTTTATGATTTAAGGTCATCAAGAACGAATTCTACGTACTTATTACTCTCTCTCTCTCTCTCTCTCTCTCTCTCTCTCTCTCTCTCTCTCTCTCTCTCTCTCTCTCTCTCTCTCTCTCTCTCACACAGATCATCATAGCTTCTCGTACTCCCCCTTCAAATAAAAAAAATCCCAACTATTTTCTTATCAGTGATTATCTTTTGTCAAATTGTTGAACAGTTTCTGTACTTTGATCTGTTAAAAAAGTAAAATACCTACCTCATTACCTATTCTGTGACCTTAAATTGAGATCAGTGATTGGCACTTTTTGAGCAAATGGACAGATTTCAGGCACAATGGCTGTGTAAGAAATGCCTGCATACATGACATGCATAAGCACTGAAATAATGAACATGGAGGTGCGATGGATGACAGACTACACATGATCTTGCGTCTTTGCATGTGTAAGAAACATTATCACAAGATGGCATGGTATAACTCAGTAACTTAAGGCCTAAATTATTTTACTCTCTCTCTCTCTCTCTCTCTCTCTCTCTCTCTCTCTCTCTCTCTCTCTCTCTCTCTCTCTCTCTCTCTCCAAATAAAAAACACGGAAGGTTCGATGTATTACCAAGCGGAACGTTTCTTTTTCCATTTAAATTCCCGTTCATGAATGGCAGACACAAGGTAAAGTGACAATGCCATTGCAGGACAATGCCCTACAGACTAGCCCTACATCCATATGGTCAGCGCCCAAGCCCCTCTCCATCCAAGCTAGGACCAGGGAGTGCCAGGCAATGGTTGCTAATGATTCAGCAGGTAGACCTGCAGGCTCCCCCGAACACTCCATCCTCAGCTCACAAGGATGGTGAGGTTGCAGACAGTACAAGAAACTATAGAGACTGAGCGGGAGTCGACCTCCCGTCTAGCTGAACGCCAGGTAAGACGTTTCTAATAGGCAACCTTCGTCAGTATCAGCTAAGTAACTTGAGGCAACAAGCAATTTCATTTGAGTAGTCAACATGAGAGAGACACGATGACAGGAGAAAGTCTTATGGAAATAGCCGCCGTCTTCTTTCTTCATCAAACTGAGGGACAGGTAAGCAACAGGTGGTCGCTGAAGGTGCGGCCACCGGAAGCTCTAATGAGGTCATTCCTGGCGGTTATTGAAAGAAAAAAAAAGAAGAAAAAGAGTCGAAGACTATCATGTCTGGATATTCTAACAGGTAGATGAAGAAAATCTACCTGTCACGAGGCATTGACGCCAAAAAATTTAATATTTTGATATCCTTTACCTATTTTTATTAAGATAATTAAAAATGATATAAAACATTTGAAATGAGAAGAGTAATACAAAAGACTCCATGTTAATACTATTTACAGGGTAAAGCCTTAAAAACATGATTTAAGTAACTAACATTATAAGCATTTACTATATCACCTATAGCTCTTATTCAAAATATTGAATTAAGAAAATAAAATGTTTTTTGTTTTTTTTTTATTTTGGGGGATTGAAACTATAAAAACAATAAATGAAAAATCAAACAGAAGCTAAAAGTCAGAATGAAATAAGTCATTTGTGATACATTTTACTATTCAAAGAGTCGGGAGGACAAGGATCTAGAATTGGACTCTGTATATCTTTATAGTATCTATTACTCCCTTTGTACTAATGAAATTTCTTTATCAACTTGATAGATTACTCATGAAGGGTTTGTGTTCAAGCTCATAAACCTAAAATCAATGGACATTACACAGACATATATATCATATATGTGTGTGCACGCACGCACGCTTACGCGCATGCATATATATATATATATATATATATATATATATATATATATATAATTATATATTGTATCAGAAACTTGGAACCTTACCATAGTCTTAGAACATACGATAGTTATACGAGCAATGGCAAGAATAACAATTTATAAGAAGAAGAAATGGCCATGGGCAGTGTGTGATTATATATATATATATATATATATATATATATATATATATATATATATATATATATATATATATATATATATACACACACATATATATATATATATATATATATGTGTGTATGTGTATGTGTGTGCGTGTAGTTGCATGCGCATGGACAGTGAATATATGTATGCGTGTTTATTATCAAGGGGTGAAATTCAGTCCTTTCTAAAACAATGGCCACAACATCATTCATACTTTGCCGAGGATGGGAACCAAAGCAGACAATAATCTACCCATCCTTTCGAAAACCAAAACTGTATAACATATGTCAGATTCTTACTTAATCCTTTCAGATATACGAAACCTTTCCGCTACCGAGGACTGGTGTCTATCCCACGTGCTGAGACCCGGATGCAACGCAGGTGTAATGGCAGATGCGTTGAACAACGAGTAACACAGATGATATTACTATAAAAAAAAGTGAAAGTGGACTACAGCTTCCCACCATCACGTGGAAGTGTATTTGTTAGATCTGAACCGTACATTGACCCCTGCGTCAGTTGTCAAAATGCAGGTGTGAAAATAGAAAAGAAGAAACTAGGTTGCTAGTACAGTATTAGAATTTTGGCCATTGCTACACGGTTTGCGAGTTTATTCCAATTGTATTAATAGATCCATCAAACTAGAATATTGGTATCCCCAAAATATTAAATTGAATCAATTACTATAACTATATATACTAAAGTCAGAATGGTCACATTTGTAAAAGAAAAACTAATGTGAACATCATTTAAAAGCAATAATGATATTATTCTAAGAGGGAAATTAAAACTGCAGTTTTATATAAAAAATCCCAGTTTGTATTAAAGAAGAAGTGAGATACAGCCATCCTTCTATACCTCTTTGTTACCACATAAATGCATATCTAAACGTGTCTAAGAAATAAAGAATTAAGAGTATCCTTATGTATCCTTTTTTATCATAAATTGCATAATACATTGCTTTGTTTCCTAAGACTCGGTAACTCCGTGATTCTTAATATCATTATTATCATATGCGTTACTGTTGTCATTTCATACAAAAGCATGAATTATATGGGAAGTAATACAAAGAACCGATCATCGTCAAAACCGGAGGGGATAGGAGATTAAGAGGGTTAACACGGAACGTCGTAATCCAGGGTCATTAAGCATTATCCCGGAACTTGGGACAAGACACCGTCAATTTCATACTCAAAGACCAGCGGTGAGGGAAGGTGACCTACAGCTAGCCATCTATTACTCGAATATTATATCTTTTCAAAGACAGAATATTGATTGCACTCAAGTTTTACTTTATTAAGAATATTTGGTAATAAGACAAACGTCCCAAATGATTCTGCCATGGTAAGTCTTTCAGCTATTAAATCCTAGATAATAGAACCGAACAATATTTACAAACTCGTATTCCGAGGTAAACATACACTATCAACATTAGTTCACATCGAGGTCACTCGCGGATATTCCAAATTACGCAACCCATATTAACCCAAGTGAGCTTGCCTCGGAAATTCCTGGGGACGCCTGGAATCCATAGAAGGTGACAAGGAGATGAATTTTGCATTAGTGTGCCCAGACGTCTCTTTAAGTCATCAGACATGCGATGACAGTAACGACACATAACACTTGCGTGCCCTCCCCTGGGTTACAGATAAGAACTACAATAGTTTTATCATACGCTCGATATAATTTTGAACAGGATATCTATTATATTGTAATTCAAGAGTATGCAGGTATATACAAATAAAAAGCCCCAAGTAACATAGCCTATACCTCTCATATTTAAAAAGACAAAAATAACAGTTAAAAACAACAAACTACAATGTCTCATTTATTCCTGGAATACACTAGACATATCTTTGCCCAATGAAAATTAAATATTGATATGTAGCTTAAGGAAGGCTCTGGCGATACAAACTTTAGTTATTGGGGCTGCCCTGTAGTTATAGGAAATTGCCTTAAATTTTCTCGGTTCAAAATTTAACTTTAACATCCTATCACTCATCCATAAAATTGGCCTTGCTCTTTTCAAGCAGAGCTGACCTTGTTTAAACAGATTACTTTAATAAAAAGCTGAGGATGATAAGGACATTCCATCAAGTAATGTGACCTTCATCATTGACGGCATACAAAGAAGGTATTAGAAAAACATTAATTAGTGTTAATCCGCTTCACAGATCAGGAAAGAATGGCTAATACATTGCAGGGGATTCTTTCACCTTGGCAGGATATCTAGGAATATTCTAAAGAAATTTCAAGAAACTGAGGCTCGTTGAAGGTGTAAATACATAATAATAATAATAATAATAATAATAATAATAATAATAATAATAATAATAATAATAATAACAACAATCACACGAAAGTCAGCTAATAACTACGCAACACATTACAAAAATGGAGGTCATGATTTCATTATTATTACTCGTTAAGACTCTAATATCAATATTGACATTGCGAAGCGTTTGTAGGTGTGGTCACGTGAGAGCAAAACACTTCCCGCCCTTATGAGCCTCAATGTAAATAGATGAAGTCAGGAATGGAACAAAATGGGGGAAATCGATTCTCCATGAACTAACCTCAATTCTCTATCGAACAAAAAAGAAAAGAAAATATCCAAAATAATTAAATTTAACACTTCTCAAGTTGATCAGTCAATCACTAACACGAACAAAAGGATAAAGGAAAGTAGTGATATTTTGTTATCAGGAATATCAGTATTAATTAGTCATAATTAATATAAACGTCCAGAATTATATCCCAAAACGAGCCATTAATAACAATGTCCATCATCAACAGGAAATTCTTAACAATGAAAGAAAGATCAGCAGGAACAAAAAGGAGAGGAAATAATATTAGTTCAAGGTTGGAGAATAGAGAAACTGTAGTAGTGGGTGGGACCGTGGGGGTCAAATTTTCAACAGCCCCCACTCCAACCCCCGCCCACCTCAAGCCCTCTCCTCTATCTGACCCTTTCCGTTTTAATCTTCTCTGTCTTCCACTACATTCATTCCCTTCCCAGGTATTTTATCAAGCGTAAAAACAATGGGTTTCGATAAGGACATTCGTCATAAATGAGTGAATCATATTTCGGTAAAAAATGGAGAACCAAACTATTGCGTTACATCATACAACATACATATTAACAGTGTACACGCACAATGTTTATATATATATATATATATATATATATATATATATATATATATACACACATATATATATATATATATATATATATAAATATATATATATATATATATATATAAATATATATATATATATATATATATATATATATATATATCTATATATGTATATATATACATATATATACATATATATATAAATATTTATATATATATATATATATATATATATATATATATATATATATATATATGTGTGTGTGTGTGTGTGTGTGCGAGTGTGTGTCTGTGTATAAATAAGCATGTACGCATTTAGGTGCTGCTATTTTTGTCATATTACTTAGAACAGAATGAAAATTATAACAAATAAACTCTTTCGACTATGCAGTATCCTTATTTTTATTTGTTTTTCTTCTCCTTTTCGGTAAAGCAAAAAAAATGTGCTATCACGACTCGATGAAATTATTCAAAAACGTATTTTTGAATAATAAAATGAGATTGGAAAAAAAATTCTCCATTATTATGGCCGAGTCAATGTAATAGGTTAATTCTGAAAAGTGTTTTTGTTTCTTTGCCAGCAAACATCTATCAACCAAGGCACTTCCAGTCATGAAACATAAACCAAGAAAAGGATATATTAATAACCTTAGCTTTCCTCAGAAAAATAAAAATAACAATGTTGCCATAAAACATGCATTAGGAAAAAATAACGATTGAGTAATCAAATAATTAGCTTTGATTTGTGATAAAAAACTGCTTACATTTTTTTTAAACCTACCTTGTAAAATAAATAACCAGACGGTTTGATCTATATACAGGTTATGGTAAAATAATAATAATAAAGATTCTCTAATAATTATGGTAAGGATATTTTTTCATATCTGGCAAACTTCCAAATCATCTTCACAACTAAGAAAGCGCTAAAATGTTGTTAGCTATTTACTAGTATTGAAGCATTAACTTAAAATTTAAAATTACGATTAATTCCACGAATAACAATCGTATAAGGAAAATAAGATAAAAATCGCAGTTTATCTCTTGGTGTTACGGAGTATCACAAAAGGCATAATTCCAGTCATTGTTCAGCTTAAAAATCAAAGATATTTTCCTCCCTTTTCTTTTACCATCTTTGTTTCCTTGGATATTTACTTGACGTGCCTAATCAGCTCAGGATGAACATTTTTCGTTTTGAATTAAGCGTCACCAACTGTTCTTCATCTAGTCCATTTCCAGTGATACAAAGTTAGCTTGTAATTTACAATCATCCTGTCTTCTCTTTGACAAATCTTGCTTTATCTATCTACCTCCCTCTACCTAACAAGGAGGTTACATACAGAACTTCCCGATGTCTAACAGGTCCCTCTCTCTCAAAGTATTTCTGCAAGTACACTACTGGAATACGAACCTTCACCTTCTGACCCAAGTGAAACTCGGAACTTCTCATGCCAGTTTAGAAAAAG
This sequence comes from Palaemon carinicauda, assembly GCF_036898095.1. NCBI lineage: Eukaryota > Metazoa > Arthropoda > Malacostraca > Decapoda > Palaemonidae > Palaemon > Palaemon carinicauda. Next base: position 52,537,439 of record NC_090746.1, read on the forward strand.
AAAAAAAAAGTCACATGCTCCGAGGAACATCTCACGGATTCCTGTATTGCACTACTGTAAAAATAAAATCTAAAGAGAATCTAGACCAATAATAAAAATGGAAATATCCTTTTCAAGAGTGGAAAGTTGAATGTCTTTAGAAGATGGGAATACGAACAAGTGGCACAAAGTAATAGTAACTTGCGTTTCCATAGGTTAGTAATTGATCCAAGAGGGAGAATAACTCTGAAATAGATTGCATACATGATACATCAACAAATCTAAAAGAGAGAGAGAGAGAGAGAGAGAGAGAGAGAGAGAGAGAGAGAGAGAGAGAGAGAGAGATCTTCAAAAATATCAATCAAACGTTTTAATAAAGCAAAAATTTCAACAAATAATTTTCAAAAATCTTAAATCGTATCTAAAGCTTGCATATATAATCATCAATAAACACAAACAAACAAGCCAGCTTATTTACTTAGCAGCCATAAACACAGGACCTCCCCTGATCTTACATAAATATTTCAAAGCCTCAATTTACAATGCTGTCTACGAGCCTCCTGGGTACCACCCTCCCCCACCAAAGACCCACCATACATTCTTAATCGTTTGACCACACTAACAAAGCGGTTGTCTTTTACCACTTTCACTTTTTTGCTGAGAGAGAGAGAGAGAGAGAGAGAGAGAGAGAGAGAGAGAGAGAGAGAGAGAGAGAGAGAGAGAGCACATTCTAGTCCCACGTTGTTTAGAATGGGGTGTAATGTGGCTGGGAAGTAACTGGAATGTTCTGTGCCTAGAATTTAACCAGACTGGCGAGTCAGACATGAGTTTGTGAAAGAAGTATGGGAGCTAAGAAAAATAGTGTAAATAAACTCTGTTGAAAGTACAATATATATATATATATATATATATATATATATATATATATATATATATATATATATATATATATATACAATTTAAAATGCAGCCGTTTCTAGACCACTGCAGGACAACAACAACGTTATAGTCATTATCACCTCTTATCGCGACAACATTGTTTCACTGCATAGTAGCAAGATTGTGTTATTGCTTGAGGGAACACTATTCTCTCTTATTTCCTTTCCTAATGTTATTTTTAAGTGTTTAAGTTTATATATGAAAGATGTATTTTAATGTTGTAACTGTTCTTAAAATATTTCATTTTAATTGTTCATTACTTCTCTTGTAATTTATTTCCTTGTTTCCTTTCTTGTCTGGGCTATTTTTCCCTTTTGGAACCCTTGGGTTACAACATCCTGCTTTTCCAACTAGGGTTGTAGCTTAGCTAATAATAATAATAATAATAATAATAATAATAAAGGTCCAAATCTGTACAGAATGGCCCAAGTGATGACGAAGGAATGCCTTGCCAACATTCCTCTGAGGGGTGAAATCCTGCCGGGGCCTTTCTTTCTCCTCTCTGGACCTCTTGTCTCTGCCCGGGGCACTGGGCGCGACGAGCTTTCTAACCGTTGGCGGTGATGACCCGGCTCTTGCCATTATGGGGCAGGAATTTCGCAAAGAATCCACGGCAGTAAAAAGGGAAATTTATTTGGTTGTAGTAAAGAAACCCACGGATGAAAAATGTGCTGAAAATAAATAGCAAGAATGGACGCCTTTGGAAAATTTGATGGTATTTTTTTTTCTTTTTTTACCTTATTATGGTTAATATTTGCACTATTGAGGATTAAAAGGAAGAAACGGCTAGTAATAAACTGTCTGAAATGGAACCAATAGAGAGACAGAAATAGAATATTCCTTTTGAGAAAAAGTACACTGAAATAGAGCTTATGAGTATACATCAGGCAAAAATTTAGTATAAATGTAAGGAAAACTGGACAAGTCAAAGAATGAAAAATTAACAATTAGATGTTCTTGGGTACAGTTATTTTTTGCCTTTCCAAAGTACACATAAAAAGCCAACAAAATAAATCTTTAAAAATACAAACTAGCCGGTTTTTTTTAAAACTAAGTTGTGGTACATTATTACTAATCGGTAATTTTAAGGTAAAACTTGGAGGCAGTGAAAAAAATACATCACCAGAACGCATTCAGCTCATAACAAAAATGTGTCGCTGCTAAGACTGACATGGATATTTCCCCAAAAGCAAAAAAGAAAGAAGCCAGCCCAGTCATGACCGTGTATCAAGTCAGTCAGCGTCTTGGGCTAACATTCCACGCACCAGGAGAACTCAGTCCTGCGTGAGAGATCTCCCTCCAGATAACAAACATCCACCACTCAAAGACACACTAAGATTTCTATGGCAAAAGCATTATTTATATTATTCGAAATTGTGTAACTTTATTCTGCTTAGGATAGAAATTCTTCGACTTGCATTTGGGCTATTTGTTTAAGTTTATCATATAAATTTGTAAAGTTATTAGAAATCAAAATTAAAATTAACTTGCTTACATATACTTTACATTCGTGTACTCATTTTCAAACAACCTATCAAGTGATATTCTCAAAGTCAATACTCTCCCCCCCCCCATATATATATAGATATATATATATATATATATATATATATATATATATATATACATATATATATATATACACACACACACACACACACACATATATATATATATATATATATATATATATATATATATATATATATACACACACATACACTCACACGATTACAAAATCGGAATCTAACTTTATTTATATATTAACCTTTCTTCATAGATATATTTACATAATTCTGAACTATAAGTACTGCATTTACACAACAAGAGAACATAAAATAGAACTGCACAGTATTTCATAAGAATGCCTGTTTCACCTAGAAGTGTTACAAAGCATCACTAAAGTTTAATGTTAGAATTATGGGAAAAAAAAAACTATGATTCTGCGAAAGTAATTTTGATAAACTTACTCGTTTAACCGCAAGTGAAAGTTGCAACCCAAATAATCCATCGTCCGTCACTTGATTGTTTGGCTCCTGATCATGATAATTTGTGTACAAAAAGAAAGAAAGTGCCAGAAAATATTCATGGATTTTTCAGAGATTTTATACATTACCGAAATAAGATCAAGAAACTATAAACAATTTCATGTCGAACAAAATGATGCTATATAAAAATATCAAGACTGCATTAACTATTCAGAAACTTTTAGTGCATATCTCAAGTTTAAAAAATATGAAAACATTTGGAAAATAAAAGTTCTCTGTAAAAAAACTAAATATAAATGTTATAGAAAGAAATAAGTTAAAAAAAATCCAAGAGACGTTAGAGCATCATTTTAGTTTAAGAATGTAAACTATACAATATTTGTTTCCAATTGACAATAGAAGATATAAATTACTTAATTCCAAAAGAGAGAGAGAGAGAGAGAGAGAGAGAGAGAGAGAGAGAGAGAGAGAGAGAGAGAGAGAGAGAGAGAGAGAGAGAGTTGAATACTATTATCAAGGAGAGGGGAGAAGAGAAAAGAGAAGAGAAGAGAAACGGCAAAAGGGGTCACACCTTCTGCAATACAATCCCCAAGGACGCACTGGAAGAGGAGGGGAAAGAGAATGAGTGGAGGGGGAGGAGAAGTGGAGGTGGGCGTTGGGGGAGGAGAAGAAGTGGGCGTATACTGTCATATCAATCCCTCTTGCCGCAGACCCAAGGGCTCACAAGGCACCCCCATCCCACCAGCATATCGATATCTAATATCCCGGATCACAATAGGATAAAGAAATATCGACTGTCTTGGACAGTTCTATCGATTACGATTATCATACAAGATTTTTTTTTTTTGGATGGGGGGCTTTTTCTTTCTCTCATAAACAGTCGCGCGTGCACACACTAAATGATCGGGGAAATCACAGAATATAGGTAGAACTAATGGGAGACCCTTTCTAGTTGAGTAGAAATTTGTTCAAAAGAGAGAGAGAGAGAGAGAGAGAGAGAGAGAGAGAGAGAGAGAGAGAGAGAGAGAGAGAGAGAGACGACCTCTAACATCTTTTAGAACATAAACCTACTTTTATCAAACGATACTTAATATATTCCAAAATCTTCACAAAACAAAACAAAATTATCTTATTTCCCTTTAATAATTCACTTGTCTCAGGATTCTTTTTTTCATAAATAGCTTCCAACATCATACATTATCAAATCGTCCTGTTTAAACAAAGAAAATCGTCTCTTCTACCCCTCTCTGAAGAAAGAAAAATCGAACATAAAACTATCCTCTTGCGCAACATGAAAAATAAATAAAAATTGAACATGCTTGACACAACATCTGTTGAGTGCGGTTCGGTTTCAAAGGCTCTTCTTTCTGTGTCGCCATGCTGAGATCAACCACCATTCGCCTCTGCAAAATGTGCTGCTCAAATGCACCGTTGTGCAATACGTCCTTTCAGAGAGTGCACAGGCTCAATCGGGCGATTAGCAATTAGCATGCAGGGTGTGATTACATCTTTAAGTTGGAATTTGTTTCCATGGTAAATTTGTTGTTGGTTTAAACACAATGAAATTTACGATATTACTTTGTTGATTTACGTGAACATAATCATGAATTACAATGACGACGATAATAATAATAATGATGATGATCATCAGCATTAAGAATAAGAGGACAATATATGTGTGAGAGAGAGAGAGAGAGAGAGAGAGAGAGAGAGAGAGAGAGAGAGAGAGGGGGGGGGAATTTAAAGACAATCACAACAAATGCCTTCACAAATCTTCCTCCTTAAACTTCCCACAATGGTGATGTAACCAATCATCTATTAATCATTAGTAACCATGAATAAAAAAAAAGCGCCTGTTTCATCCAGCAGAAGCAACGTGGGTAAGACAGATTACTCCTCTTAAAACATACGTTGAACAAGAGAGTAATGTTCTGTTGTAACAGCAAGTACTGATTGCGGCCTGACACCTTACAGTCAAGGAGCGACTCCGTACGTGTCTGGTGTCCGAATTTAGTTTTTAGCGTCGTCAACTTTTAGACATTACCTAACAAAATATCTCATAGAGAGGTTTCGTGTGTGTGTATATATATATATATATATATATATATATATATATATATATATATATATATATATATATCTATATATATATACATTTATATATATATATATATACACATATACATATATACTGTATATACATATATATATATATATATATATATATATATATATATATATATATATATATATATATATATATATCAGTTCTTACGCCCACTTTATATTTTATCTTACTATAACTATTTTCATATCTTGATAGTCTGTGAAAACTTCCTCGACAAAATAATTATCTTTCCAAATTGATTATACTTCTGAACCTTGTAATAATAATAACAATGCTACTTCTACTAGTATAACTACTGCTACTACAAATAACAATAATTATAACGATACCCGTATTCTCGGACCTTGTGTACAATCATGGGTCAGGTTTTTTTTATTCATAACCATAACAACTCAAAATAAAATCAGGTAATCATACAGAAAATGTAACCATATATCCTTTGACAAGTAACCAAGATAAGTTGGCATTCCCCTACATCGCTCTGACATACAATGACTTCTTTTGCACACGTTCTGAACATAACTTCCCTTTGCGGTTAACCAGGGTTCAACGACAGTGACCACGATGCATAATGTTGCTAAGACACAAAGGCAAAGGCACTGGCAATGTCCTCAATTTACGAATAGGAGGGCTTTAGACTTCCCTGATATTTAAGACCAAACTTTTCTTAACGCTTTTATTTTCGCGAGATTGGCCAAATAACAAGTCTACCGTTACGGGTATGTATAGCATGATAATTCTACTGATAGCCTACTTAAAAAAAAAAAGGGGGGGGGGGTGACTGGATAAGTACAGATTTCATTATCTACCTGTCCTGCACAATGTAAATATTGTATAACATCAAGTTAATAAATATTGTCACGTCATGCCTAGATTTCAATGTGAAATGCCATACCGGCCCTCAATAATTGTTGCCGGCTCTTCGTTAGTGTGCGTGCGGGAAACCACAGTTATTTGTAGTTTGAAAAGCCTTAATTAGCACTAATTACGCAACGTGGTAAAGATACTGGTCATTGCACTACTAATAGTTTCCCCTCCAGGGCACAGTCATTTGTTGGAAGCTAAAAAGGCCACTTACCTGTAAAACAAGAGAACTACAATGGCAATGTTAATGTTCACCATAGTTGCTTAGTATAAATGGCAAGACCAGTGGCTTCCTTACGTTTTTAAAAACGTTAATAGCTTGATATAAAGCTAAACGACAGGTTTTTCCCATTACAGAAATATTTCCAAATCAGACACATAAATTTTCCTTAAACTTTACACACGAATGTAAACAAATTTACATTAATGTGAAAATGTAATATTCTGTAACAGAGTTGCAATCTACAATAAAAAAAAAAAAAACGCAAAATAAAGTTTTCAGTTGAATAAATGAAAAAATGTTTAAGTTAATGCTAAAAATGTCACATAGCACCAAGGTAAATGCTTTTTTTCTCATGCAAAAGAACTACAATAACTATTCTTTCCTAAGTTTTTTTTTTCCCCCTTTCCGCAGACTTGCTAAACAGGTTATCGCCTTCGTTGCGTGATATGTAAGCATTAGCATTTTCTAGTTGAATTATTATTATAGTGACCTTTCTGGAGATAATTTTTTAGCTTAGTCAATTAGTTATCAACCTCACCTCGAGAGAGAGAGAGAGAGAGAGAGAGAGAGAGAGAGAGAGAGAGAGAGAGAGAGAGAGAGAGAGAGAGAGAGAGAGGATAACGATCTCACCCAAAAAGACTTGCAGCAAACTGGAAGGTTAGCTAGCACCTTACAGAGACACCACTTCAAGGAGGAAAGGCGAACGCACACACACACACACACACACACTTTTTGTGTGGAAAGGGAAACCTTAACGCGGTCATGAAGGCTGGACAAACCCCAGAGATGAATACAGACTTGTCTGAGGCCTCTGTCCAGCAGTGGAATACAAACAGCTGCATTTGTTGTTGTTGTTGTATATACAGTATATTTATACACACGATCACGCGCACGCGGGGCAACTATATTAGTCAACATTATGATTACTATCTCGTTACTACAAAGTAAAAGGACAAAATTACCATGAAGTTTTTAGTTAGATGAGTGCATGTACTCAACCTTCAGCCAGCAACATTCTTTCACATCGATTATTTGAATCTCAAGTTATTCACGTTCTTTTTTCTGGGTCTTCTGATAATTCCTATTTAAATAAACGAAGAAAGCCATACGAACTGGTAATAAGCAGCGGAGAGTATTGCAAATTATAACAATCCACAAAGACCAATTCGTTAATTAAGATTCCACAGAACACAAACTCAGTATGATAGAAAAATAAAGAGGAAAAAAAAAGGTCAAGAAGTGGTCGTAATAAAAACTCTTAACTTCAATTTAAAACAATTATAATGACGCAACATGACTCATGGCGGAAGTAGTAAAAAGTGAAAAAGTAAAAAAATAAAAAAGACTATTTGTACCTTCCATTTAAACAACGTATCATGTGTTTACGTCACCGCCTGATGCGTCAGTCCATTTGAATAATATTATTATCATTATAACTATTACTAGCTAGGCTACAACCCTGGATGCTATAAGCCCAGAGAGAAGAATAGCCGGGAGAGGAAAAGAAGCAAGGGAATAAACACTAAAAGAGAAGTAATGAATATTTAAAATATTTCAAGAACTAATCCGCTTAAAATCGCCAATGTTCTAGGTTTGTATTTATCTAACAGAGACATGATATGCACATGTTTGCTGCCATTATCAAACTGGAATATGACCATGTAATCAATATCACTTAGGATTAACGAAGAATTCTCATCACAAACAACAAAACATGCCCAAAATACATTAGCTTGACTTCGCACGACCCGACGCCACTCCTTGCTTTAGCATTTGCAAACGGATATTGGATTAATTTAGCAATTACTGACTAATCAGATATCAGGCGCCAGGATTTACTTATAAGATTTGTGAATTTAAGCCATAACACCCTGCTCTGGGGCTTGGGAGATCATTCAGTACCGCAGTGTAACTCGGGGAAACTCCTCTAGTATATAAAAGTCAAGAGATTGGAAAGCAAGATGGAAGAAAGAATTCTGGAATGTTGGTTAGATGAAAGACTATAGAGAGGGTGCAATTACTTGTAACTAAGATGTGATCATAAATGAACTAATAGATAAAGTACTAAATGGGACGGATGTCATTCAACTTATAATGGATCAAATTAATCGAAAAATAATCCTCCATGTAGGAGGGGCAACAGAAAGAGACGCGTCCACGAATCCGCCAAGTTGGAAGAGGGCAACATCCCAACCTTGAGTTACCACACACACACACACACACACAAACGCGCGCCAGAACACACACATAAGGCAATAAACTCCGCCCCCAATGTGTCTCCTACTATCATAACAAAAGGTATGAGTCACTTCCTTTAATGTTTTACAAGACGCCTACTCTTTCAAAAGCCTGGTTTCTTTCAATCTACAGAGAAAATCTAAAGAATAAAGTAATGAAAGGCTCAAGATTTCCCTATTTTATCGACGAACCGACTTTGAGGATAGTTCAATTAAATATTCCTTTTACGAAATAAGCGCAATTATTTTCCTTTCACTTGAAATGTAGGAACAACTAAGTACAAATCCCATAACAGACAGGCTAAAATATTTTTTTTCTGAAACATAAGGATAAACTATATATGAAATCCTTTCTGCTAATTCTCCTTTTTTTGTTTAGATTTTCCACAAATAAACAGCTATTGCGGCCACCGCAATTTCTCAAACTTAGTGACAGCACACGGCTAATTACCATACAAAGAAGGATGCATCATGACCTAGCCTGTAAGTCCGGAAACGACATACTTTAATGCTATGACTGTCCTGAGCAGCCCAACCCAGACTTTTTTTTTTTAAGTCATGATATCATGTAGTTTGAAGGAAACTCGCTCTTCGTGAGCAAATAAGTAGTTTAATTGCGATAGAGCCTAATCTTCGTCTACGTCAAAGATATTAGGAACTAAAGGGGCACCCAGTAGAGCGCAAACCTCCACCACGGTAGCTTATTTCTCCACCTTGACCTTTGACCTACGACTTTCAAAAATTGAATCACTTCCATGGTTCAACATTACAATTAATCCCTGAAATGTTTACTACTCTATGAGTAAAATAGTGGCCAGAAAGTTGTTCAAACACAAGCAAACGACCAAACAGATGCGAAAACTTAATCTCCTTGCAACTTAGTTGGCGGAGGTAATTACTAAAGCATAAAAGCATTAACCATCGTATTCAAACAACAACAGCACATTTGTGTGTGTATATATATATATATATATATATATATATATATATATATATATATATATATATATATATATATATATATCAAACCTCTTTTGATTTGATTTTTAGATTTTTAAAAGCACATCTTTAAATCTCTTGACCAGTAACCTGCCATTCACCTTGGCTAAAATACAGTACTTCAGAACACGGAAACCCTTAACCCAACAATGTACAGTAGACAGGCCAGTACACTATAATTAAACGGACGCCACCAAAGGCAATGCATTACCAAGGGAACTTGGAGAACACGGGATTGCGTCATAATTCCTTGATACTTGAAATCAAGGACATGGTGATTATGGGGACAATCCATCACTGAAAAAAGGAACGAGATTCGATTGCAAATTGGCTGTTCTGGTAAAAAGAAGTAACTACGTACAGTGATTGAAGGTCAATCGAATGAAGGCGTTAACGCTACAACCAAGTGCGACGAACTTGTTGCGCCTGATCATTGTAACTCGTAAAGGAAAAGAACGAATTTGTTTACAATTCTCCCAGAGAGAAGCTCTGTAGAGAACAGCTTTCAAGAAACTTTATATCAGGGGAATTGTGGAGGTGTGAAGTTATTCCGCCGAAATGAGGTATACTCAACCTTAAACGTTATAGTTGCAAATAAGCTTTTCTTATACTTAAGGTATTTTTACATCGACTACACAATGATCTACAATTAAAAAGGAAACTAATTGTTTCTCACATCCATAGCCTATAACCTAATGTAGGCAAATTCCTCAATATCAAATCAATATCGCAAAAATGTACATACTGCATATATAAATCATCTAAAACTATGACATCACATAATGCCCACTATACGATATGTAAAATTTGTTTTATTAAGAAAACCTATAAAACTTCTGTAAACGGGAAAAAAATACCAAACAAAATTGTTATAGCATCGCCAACAGAAAAACAAAATCACACTAAACTCCTAATCTCTGTGTGTGTCTCTGTGTGTGTGTGTCTGTGTGTGTGTGCGTGTGTTCATTTCCACTGTAATTTAATTTCCTAACAGTCACTCTGCATGAGTCACCGGCATACCATTATCATACCCCAATACCATGCGTGACTAGAATGAAGAATTCCCACTTTGTCCTCGCAAATTCTGAAAGGTTCAAACCCACTTTTGCATACGGAGGATTTAGGAGTTAAACCTTCAGTACACACACACAAAAAAAAAAAAAAAAGAATCTGATTCCTTTTAACTCATAACTCCTCATGGATAGATCCGATTCCTTTTAGACGTTGGTGGAACTGAATGACCTTTTGGACTGAGAAAAGACACTAGTGGCAACACGATAATTGCGCGGAAATAAATAATAACTTTATTACTTCTGCAGATAATTTTAAAATGGTTACTGCTTCAAAAGCTATAAAAGAGTTTTCTCCACTTTCAACAGGTACACTCAAGCAAGTGATATGAAAAGAGAAATACATAAGAATATAAAACATTTTATCTCATATTCATGGGTACCCATTGATTAATCTATTGGACTGCTGCGTAAAAATCTTCCAAAATTATGGAAGAGAAAATATTCAAGACAGGGTAGCTAAAGGAGTAGCACACATAGACAAATCTATCCCCATTTATTACTCATAACTTTAAACGTAAGTCTCATGTTCTAGAAATTTTGTCGTCATGCCAAAGCTTCCAGACCAGTGACCGTTCCCCCACGCAGTCTGGCTACTCAATGCCGTCCTCCTTGAGACCTCCTATCGAAATGCTATGTAAACAACTGACAAGAATTTCGCAATCGATGACGTAACGAATTAGGACAGTTCTACCCTTACACCAAACTGGAACATATTTCTGGATGAAAGGAAAACCATGGACAAATGCTATTCATTACTTTAAAGTGAAAAGAGTGAAACTTCAACTCTGTCATATGAAATTATTTAAGAAATTCAAGAATAAATCTATAATTTCTACTGTAAAGCCTCGTTAGGAACACCTGAGTTATAAATAAACATTAAAGCCCACAAATGCAATGATTGTACACCGAAATGTACAACGAATGGTGAAAACACGATTCGGCTTTCGAAGACTGGCGCTACACAATAGTAAGTTTTTCAAATATCTGATATAAACTCAAATAAACGTTAAAGATAATATTAATACCACAAGTTTCATGTGCTGCATGATGATTGTGTCCATCAAAATTATTCGCCTTGATTCAGGTATTTATGTACAAAGCTGTAACATAAAATTTTGCTACGTTATTCGAACGTTTAATCGCTAAAGACTAGATACTAGAATAACAAAATGGTTTATATTGATTACAGCTAAAGTATTTCTAATTAATAATTTGTAAGATCTTCAGATACTTTTCTACTAACGTTGATTATACCTCTAACTACATCATGAAAAGAAACTTGCAAATGAAGCAGAGTTGACTTAATCGCCATAAACGTCCTCCTACAATGCAATGATAACTCTTCAATGCATTTACTTCCTTATAAAAACACAAACAGAACAAAACTGACCCAGGTTAGTGTATATCCTACCAGGAAGTGAAGCAGTCGCTTTACGTTAGTACATCTTTGCTAATGGATTTAATTTTCTTAATTTATGCCTCAACTGTTCATATATTCTTAGTTTTTCTTTCTTTTCTATTCCAAAATACATTCTAGAACGAGATAACTTAATCACAAAGTAGTCAAATTTTCAGATTGTTTTGCGCGAGTGTCCGTTCATGACGAATATTACAACACTAACAATAACTTAGGAGGCAAATGACTGGCTTCCGGGTGTTTGTTTTATGGTCGTCATGTGGCTCGCTTTGCGGTAAAAATTCCTGCTGCTCAAGATAAAAACGGGTGATTACTGGGAATGAAAAAGGAAGTGGAAAATTGGCTGATGCAAGGATATGAGAGAGAGAGAGAGAGAGAGAGAGAGAGAGAGAGAGAGAGAGAGAGAGAGAGAGAGAGAGAGAGAGAGAGAGAGAGAGAGAGAGAGAGAGAAGATATAAATTTGATGGCATTAGTGGATAACACAGAAAAGCAAAAGCTAAATTCACCGTAAGCTAATAAGAAATACTTTAATTAATACTTATCGAAACTGACGAATTCCGAAAAATACACATTTACTCATACAACGTATTTAATTTAAGTCGAAGTTAGTAAGCTAATATTAGAGTTTTAGGGAATGTAGCTGAACATATTAAAATCATAAGGATTATCATTGTGATTCGTAAAACTGTTTTCATATACCTGTAGTATGAGAATAAGAAAAATAGACTAAACAGAAGAATGGGTTTTGGCCCTTGGCTGGACCTTATTTCCATAACCATAATAAGGTATACATTACAAAGGGGCTCATATCCAATATGAAAACACCCTTATCAATCACAGCAACAATAACATGATTAATGCAGATTGGAAAGGATTATTAGAAGTGATATCCATAATGATTATTATTCTCATAATTATTCTCTGTCATTGACAAAGTGATATACAACCGGACATCATTATTAAGATTACCACATGCAGAAGCACCCTTCATATTACGAAGAAACAATTTCAATGTTTGATGAATTGTGCTGACGATTGGTAAAAATGCTGCAAGAAAACAACACAATTAAAAACCAAAGACATATTGACTATGCTCTTTTAAATAGAAATGTTGGACAATATCATCATATAAAAATGGAAAATCAAGTATTAACATGATTCCCTGATGCACATTCTACTGAAGAAAATATCTTCCTTGTACATAACTGAAGATACAACAAACTTCAACTTCCGGTAATAGTCATGATGCCAACTTCCTGTTTCTCAAAATTACATAGAGAGAGAGAGAGAGAGAGAGAGAGAGAGAGAGAGAGAGAGAGAGAGAGAGAGAGAGAGAGAGAGAGAGATGACCCAGAAAATAAATTACCAAAAATTACTTTCACCATCTCATTTTATTTGAATTCAAAATGAATCCCTCGGCATCATCATTAGATATGGAAATGTTACACCCCACTTTGTGTATTCTATTACCATAAAGAGACCAAGCGGACGTTAAAATAAAAACACAAAATAAAATAGTATAAATAGTTACGATTACCTCCTGAATTTGGGTTCAAATAGAGAAATTATAAGAACTATACGGATATTATTTTCACTTGGAAGACAGTTAATAAAACAAACAGAATCGTTCTTTTCTGTCTCCAAGGGAAAGATTGGTCGAGAGAAAAGTCACTGGGGTCTGGAATGTAGTAAACAGCTTTCTCTTCCAGCAGCGAGGGGTCACACCCCAAGCCTCATCATACATAACTTTTGGGACGCCTGCCCAGCAGGGGGAATGGGGGTTCACCATGGTGGTCAGCTTACGTCTGAACAGCTGTTTCTGTTGTTACCATGACTGTGATCTTTAAAACAGATGGCTTAACAGATCCTATTAGGATGCTTGCTGATCACGTTAGGTGCACATCCATTGGTGTACAATATTGATATGAAAGTAGTGATGGTAATGAATAAATGTACAGAAGAAGAGATGGATAAAAATGAAAAATGACATAAGTCCAATTGTTAAAAGTTTGAAGTCATTCAGATTACATAGAAAACTTATAAACCATTAAAAGTTGTGACAATGGATAAATATAACAATGAAATTGTAAAGGAAATATAAACAGAAATTACATTATATAGCCTATTTAAAATTGAATTCAAATGAAACCGTGGATAAACGGAGAAGAAAAATGATAAAGAAAAGGTATGAAGTACAATTAAACCCTTACGAACCATAGAAAATGAAAAGTAATATGTTTCAAAATAAAAAAAAAGAAACTGAAAGGATACGATGAAATTCTCTCACAGAGTTTACACGGTGTAAATACAACAGTAAATTCCCCCGTAATGATTATAATAATCACACCTTTGATAAAAATGAGTGTGAAAAGTAAATATTCTATTCTCCGAATCATGCAAAAAGGAGGAAGAATATCTGGTTAAAGAGGTCCCACGCAATGTAGGCGTTACAAGACTAAGTAAGGATATGGCATTTCCATGTAGAGATAGCGGGGATCTCCGCATAATCTTTTAACCAATTTCTGAGTAAAGTTATAGATTGTCTGAATCTGTTGTAAAAAGTGGTCTAATACTTTTATTGGTAAGTTTGAATAGTAATGATAATAATAATAATAATAATAATAATAATGACTGACTGAGAAAGCGTAAACATGTATTGATGATAATAAATATAATCATAACAACAGTAATAGTCATGATGCCAACTTCCAGTTTCTCAAAATTTCAACAGAGAGAGAGAGAGAGAGAGAGAGAGAGAGAGAGACTGATAATAATCAGTGATTGAGAACAAGTGACTTAACTATCATAATTACAGCAAATTGATAATAACCAAAGACGTTTGTATCTAGGAACAATCCGAACAAGGGGGCGACCCATTAGCTATCCTAAAGCACAAGGAAATAGAGCATGGAGAATTTCCCCGAAATCACAGGCCCCCTGAACTCCTCTCCCCCTCCCAGATCGAGGTGCGATTTCACATCACTCCTTATATATTCAGAGGACGTCAGCACGACACCTACGACGAGGCATAAATCGTAGTGTCAATCGCACTTTCGTTCCTACGAAAAAGTTTATTAGAAAAAAGGTATATAAAGGTTACTTGCTATTCTGCCATTGTCGCAAAATGTGGCAATCAGTTCAAATGAAGTTCATAGAAAAGGGTTTTTATCAACTGTCTCCATTTATAATAAAGAACTTATTGTTAGTTTAGTTTATACCGCATTTCTTCAAATAATGTTTCTAAATCATTATCATTATCTATATTTTACATATGCTTTATTATTCTTATAATTATTTGAAAATCTTGTATAATACGAATCAATTATTGTATCTTTTAAAAAGCTATTCACACAAATCTAGTCTGCCTTACAAACAAAAAACATGCAAGTTTTCTTTCCTATCTTTTTAATGTATCTTTTCTTTGATTAACCTTTTAATTTCCATAGTTCCCAAGCAGCAGTTGGCAACGTATAAGCCCTCAAGTAGAACAAGAAACGCTCAATTAGAATACAATATACAATTAGGAAATCTGTATACTGTACGATAAAATTGTAAGAACGGTAAAGCAAGAACTTTACGAAAACAATGCAATACATGGTAGAACCTTTTCTATGGGGAATAAAAGAGACAGCGCTATGCTTTATACCTTTCGATATTCAAACCCTCTGCCTTGTTGGAATTTTTCAAAATATTCATTTAAAATGTTGCTTATCTGACGCTATTCTTAACATAATTCTTTGAAATTTCTCACAATGAAATAATAATAATAATAATAATAATAATAATAATAATAATAATAATAATAATAATGCTACACGAATGATTGCTCAATAACACAGTCCTACTCATGGACACACTTCATAGTAAACACACTTGGAAACCATTTAGAATTATTTATTTTAACGAATCTTGGAATACTGTATACAGTTCCGGAAACAGAAAAAAGTATCATATTTCTGAATTTTCTTTCTCTTACAAGATATCCTATCTGGAGAGAGAGAGAGAGAGAGAGAGAGAGAGAGAGAGAGAGAGAGAGAGAGAGAGAGAGAGAGAGAGAGACTATATTTTTATCCCAAAGGGTAATCAAATGCGTTTCTATACAAAAAGAAAAAAGTGACGCTGAAATTATGCACATAACAGTAGAAATGAAAATGAGAAACATCTCATGAGCAGCTGCACAATTGAAAAGAAAAAAAAATCTTGCAAACCTGGGTATTAGGACCTGGTTTTGGGTACCAACAGGTACCTGGTTCTCCACCAACGCACTAGTAGCACTTGTTTCGACAGCATTCCCCAAACGAGTACCAGGCGGAATTATTGGATGATTCTCTTTCTTTTTTCCTCTCATTTTTCTTGCCTAGTAGTGTAGGAGGGGTCGGTTCTGTTTTTACCATGCTTTCTCCAAGTGACCTGACTTGTATACACGGATGCCAACGGACGAATGCAGTTTTTGTTGCTGTTTTTTTTTTTTTTCATCTATCCAGATTTCTCATTTGGCAGGAAGTCAAAACTAATCCAGTCGAGATTAGATTACAATAGAAAATCAATCAAGTTCAGTTAATTGGTTTGGAAATATGACGTGGCATCGAAATTTTTAAATAGTAACAGGGACATAAGGTCAGAAATAGTGTTACTATTGTATTGGAGGATGATATCAAGTTAAATACTCTAAGGTTACAGAAATTATGTAAGGGTCCCCAAATGAGATCTCTAAACAGTTTCAGTAACATAGGGTATTCAAATCATTACTACTGTATACTCCAAAACCAGTAATTAAATTTGAAACAGTGATTTTATATAATGAAAACGGAAATTAAGAAAATGAATCTGGAACAGGTATGGGCGGTGTATTTCAGATAAAACAATAGCGAAAATTTAATCAGGTTAACTCTCTCTCTCTCTCTCTCTCTCTCTCTCTCTCTCTCTCTCTCTCTCTCTCTCTCTCTCTCTCTCTCTCTGTTAATAATAACAAAAATAATGATAGATATCAAACTTTCAGTAAACTCCAATCTCCCTATTGAGATCACTTCGTTCTATACATTGAAATCACTCCCATGAATTTCCATATATTACAACAAGCTATTTTGCTTTAACTATATAGGCCTCTACTTACGCATGTTATTGATTATTTTGTATTCCTTCACGAGTCGATCTTCAACTGTACAAGATTTCTATTTCTGATCCTGTTTCGGTTTATTTATTTTTTTATTTTTTTATTCACGCCAAACTCACTCTTTCAAACGGCAATTGCATCGTGAAGGTTTACTTGCATCATCAATGTTCTTTTTGACCTGTTCTTAAACCAATTGTACACTACCAGCCATAATTCACTTACTCGGCTTATCAGCAAACATCCTGCTTTTACTCACGAGGGCGGCTGGTTATTCACTTTCTTTCCCCGGTTTTGCTCTGTGAATGTATTTTGAATGATAAACAATGTCTCAACTTATCCATTTTCCTTTGTGATATATAAATTGGACCCAAATCTTTTTCGAGGCGTTGAAATTGTAGGTTTTATAATACCATTAAAGCTCTTGTCATCGAATCTTGGACTAGGTAGTCATTAGTGGTATAAAATTTTAGGTCGTACATGCGTTTCCTGAATGACATCACATGGACGAAATATATGATTTTCAACTTTGTACCATAGCGTAGAAAAAGAAGACAATTTTAATACTACTACATGTTTCCTTGTGACACACTGTTTAGGTAGACTTCTCCAACATGGTAAACAAACACAAATAATTCTTAGAAAATAAGCAGGATGCTTAAAGACATAACTTTAAAGTTAAGTCTTCGATATTGTTTTCCTTACAGATACGCTCTTCTTCGAGTCTGTGCATTCTTTGGGGAACACTGATACAGAAAACGCCCCAGCTCAACATAAAGTCCACATCAAAATTCCTATGAAAAGTACAACGTATAGAAATACCTAGATACCTATATTTGCACCATAGCATTGGGACATGCGGCATTTAAAATTCTAACTTTCCATCAAAGGACTTCATAATACTCACGGCTCCCAAGAACTGCAATGGTACATACCTGTAACAGAAGAAATAAACACCATTAGGTCACATAAAAAGTGTACTATTGTATTCTGCACATAATGTTAAATAATATTTCTTACATACATAACCATTCCTCTATAACACTACACAGTGCTCTGGAAATCACGACTATCAACTACACGTATCTATACATGGTAAAAATATACGTTTATCTGAATTTCAAACAAAACTCTATAATGAGATAATGGTAAATCCAAAACACAAACACATGGAAACACCTAAATAATAATCAGCAAATCGGCAACTAGAAACCTATCCGATACAAAGGATATTTTTCTCAAGAAATCCTTTTGGGGAAAAACCTGAATGTAGTCCAATCGAATTATCCTCTCGCAGCTGTCATGGTAGAGATAAAGAGACTTCTTTTTTTATTTGCAGCTTCACCATACTAGCAACTAATACTGTGGACAAGGTTATACACAATGATCTGCACCCAATACAGAAGAAGAAGAAGAAGAAGAATTAAGTATTGAAAGAGCCTTAAAACGAAAATGAAAATCATTCGGTACAAAATACAATATACAAACACACGCATCACCACATCCCAAAGTATACAAGATGATAATTAGCACAGGGATATGCTGGGTAGTGGGATGGGGTTAACTAAGGTGTTAGGCACAATGAGGGTTTGAGGGGGGGGGGGGGGGGCTGAAGTGAGGGTGCATGATAAAACAGCTGCAGATCTGCTGCTGCAATAACAGATTGTTAAGCTGAGTTTATGGATCTTTCATGTTTCTTTGTTTCGTTGACTGTCCTTGTGCAAATATATTACTAGATATTTAGTCACATGTTTTATATTGTTATTTTGCGTCGTACATTATTTCAAGGTATAATGCAAGTAATATGCGGTAAAACACAATGGAACTCTGCGTACAATACAAAATTCAAACCTCGCAATATTGTTAAGGAATTAATGTTGCTTGATTAATTCATTAAAAGAAAATCAACGTCTTAACACGAGTTTATGGTTTTAATATTTCCAACAATATCAAAAACAAAATATTAAGGAGACATGACTTATTGCTACAATTAAATTTTCAGACAATTTGCGTATAGACTATACAGAAAGCACTTTTAAACGAAATTTGAAATGACGTATTTTTCTTCTTCATCAAAATTGGTTTGTATATATTTCCTGGATATAAAATATCACTGGCATTAAATATAAATGTTCACACACATATACAGTATGTGCATGAATACATAAAAATAGTGTATCAGTTGGTATTTGTATGAGGGATTTTTGTAATAGCATTTAAATATTAAAATGCCTACAATCAGGTATGGAATTATTTTTGTGACGGGTCTGACACCTTAATTTACTGCAAACCAATGAGCCATCAATTTTCATTTCCAGGGACTGTTGTCACGGTTCTATCCTACTACCCGCCCATAGTAGATAAAAAACCAAGTAAACAAGATTTCTTTTAAAATACTGTGAATCACAATAAAAAAGAAATCGTGCATAAACATGATATTTTCATCATAATTTAGTTTATAACTTGTTTTACCACTATGGTCACAATCATCAATATTTTACTTATGAATAAATTAGTTTACATCATTGTTTCATTTATTTCGTGACCCATAATGTACGAATTTTTACCTCTATTTCTTTCAAAATTGTCATCTTCAAACACATTCACCTTTCTCTCATCAAATGGAGAAGCTACTCGAAGCTACGAACAAAAATATATTCCAAGTTGCCGGCATAGTATGCTGCCACCTGGCGTTTCTAGATGACCTTGGGAGAGGACATCTGCAAGAACATGAATCTAGAAGTACCCAACAATAAGGTTATTTGCATATCTTTTTGCCCCTTTTAATTCATCTTTATATTTGGTTATACACTACGTCAAAACAGACGGCGTACAATGAGTTGGAAAATTATCATTAATTCGAATTTTGTTTTACATATTCCATAAAGATAAGTATTTAGACATGTATTCTGAAAACGATACTTGAGCTCTAGAGCTACATGGAATATCCCCATTAAAATATCTGGATTTTCTAATACACTTAGTTAAGGTGATTTCTTTCCCAGACTGGGCTACTTCCCTCATTGGGTCATCCGGGCTGGCAGTATTCTACTTTTCAAACTTGATTTGTAGCTTAATTTACAATGACAATGATATTAATGATGACGAGGACACGAACTACTCAATACCATGAACGCCAACAATGATATGAATAAACCATCATTACTTAACACTGTGTGGTATGCAGATGAAAATGGCGGCAGCATATAAAAAAATGGATAGCCGAAAAAACAGTGTTGACATGTACAGTAGTTCTGACAAAGCAATTTATTCTTGACGTTAGACGAGAAAATAGAAACAAAATCAGCCAAATTAGATGAAGCCATCTAAAAATAACTGCATGCGAAGACCATGATGAAGATAACAGGACGTGAACTGTAACATAAAAGTGAATAAGAAATAATAGTGAATGAATGTAAAATTATCTAATTTCGCCGAAAATTTTCTAATAATACACAGGTAATAGATAAATTTGACAAAATTAGCAATTCACTTTTAACCATTATGTATAGCTTATATATATAAAAAGAATAGCAAAATACTTCATTGAAAATGACTTTCATTCAAATTCTCAAGATTCTCGATTGCTATAAAAAGTAGATAATGATAAGGGATGACGGTTGTCACAGAAGGTCATCCAGAGGCACACCCTTACATTCTTCACTTTTATGCAGCTATTAGGATAGGGGAGAAAAGAATAGGGGGAAGGGAGAGAATGAGAGAAGAACATGAAAAGGATGAGGGAACAAACGAAATTAATTTTTAAATCGATACCATCATTGTTTTCTTTTTTTCATTGCCAGTTACAAAAGAAATGACAATACTAAATGGCAAACGTAGAAGATATTTCATTTCACAAATCTAATGAACTGTTTATTACCAAAAGACCATAAATAAATACATAAAAAAGATCTTTAAGGAAAATAACTATGAAGACAAGACAGATGCAAATATATTATGAGAGAGAGAGAGAGAGAGAGAGAGAGAGAGAGAGAGAGAGTGTGTGTACACCAAATGGGTACTTCTTTGACAAATACTCTCCTATTATCTCGTCGCATAATAATCGCTAATGCTCATTCAACCTTGAAATAACTCATTTTTTTAGGATCCGTTACAGCTGATTTTACTTCAAGGACTTGTAATATAGAACCTTTGGGGAATAAAACTAAGATCATTCTGTTCATAGGCAGGAGAGAGAGAGAGAGAGAGAGAGAGAGAGAGAGAGAGAGAAAACTACATCAAAAGTCAGTATCAGTTGCAAACAGTAAGCACCGTGAATAAATTATAGTAAGTAAATAAGCATCATTATCATCATCTCCACCTACGCCTATTGACTTAAATAATCAAGACAGAAATTATTTACAAATGACTTACTGGAATATTCAAAGCAACCACGTAGGCTATATGAAAATTAAACGAGAAATTCAAGTAGGAAAACCAAATCCATGTTCAACCCTTTAAATACTGTATGTTACTCTGTACTTTAAGAGTTGCACATATTCCATTCAAACATTGAAAATATTCACGCTATGACCATATCTTTTTGTTACTCTAAACGTCATGGATTTAATGATTGACAAACAGGTGTTTTCAGCCACAGTTTTAAATTCTAGTCTGAAATACATAGGGTTTGGTTGCCAAAGTGTAGCAACTTGTAATGCCTATTCATATATCAAACTTAATTAATCTAACACAATGAATGCAAAATATTCATAGGCCATGCATATTCTCAGAGCTCGATGATTAACATAACTAGATTTATCTATTTTTTAAAGTTTTATTTTCCCTTTATTCCTATCTGATGCCAACACGGGCTCTTGCTCATCACCAGACAATTCACATAATAAAGAGATACGAGTTTATTCTATCACAAATAATTTCTAAATTGTTCTCATTGAATATCAGCTGCAGTTCAAAAGACTCATAAATGATTACCAATCCATTGCATTCAGACTAAAATACAAAAGCTCACAACAGTCAAATCATTATTTGAGATTACGTAATCACAGATCTAACTAATGAAGTTACATAGCGACTTTATCTTCTGTTCAAACACCAGTGGTTGTAAAATTAAATAAAGTAGACATAACAAATATATTGATTTTTCTATGTTCAATACAAAAACTATATCCAAAATCTATCTATATACATTCGGTCACACACAAAGAATGGATTGAGTAGCAAAATCTAACTCGCTCCTTTGATAAAACTGCATTTTATGGTCAATTTTAAAGTTGTTTTGTAGAACATAAAACGCATAAGAACCCAGAGTAAATTCCCACCTATTACGCAATCAATAACTGGTGGTGCAGGAAGAAATATCTGGCTCAAAATCATGATGCTTTAAATAAATAAAAATAAATATATATATATATATATATATACCCTAAGTAATAAAGTCTCTCTCTCTCTCTCTCTCTCTCTCTCTCTCTCTCTCTCTCCATAATATATATATAAATACATACATATATATACAGTACACACACACACACACACACACATATATATATATATATATATAGGGTAGGGGAAAGAGGAAATAGTCATACCCTGCTGGGAGGGGGATACGTATGCGTGTGTGTATTTAGCTGTATTTTGACGAATGCCGTACACTAGTATACAGTATATATATATATATATATATATACATATACATACATATATATATATATATATATATACACATATATATATATGCATGTATGTGTGTGTGTGTAATCTACACAAAGGAGACGAAGAACCAAACAAAAGAAGAGGAGAATATCAGAGAAACTCATCTAGAGTTGCACAACCAAGACTAAGATTGCGACCTCGCTATGGAGGTGGGTTGACCTAACGCATGAATATCAGAAATACTTCAATATTGGATTGGTTTTTCGTAAAGAGACTATAGCTCTCTCTCTCTCTCTCTCTCTCTCTCTCTCTCTCTCTCTCTCTCTCTCAAGAACCGTTAGGAGAGCCGATTGACAAAAGCCATGTTCAAGGCTGTTGGCGCTTGACTGCCCACGAATGAATTACTTAGTGCAATCGCTCCTTCAAACTATTGAGTCACAGCCATTATTCATCTGTTTATGCAGTAAACTGTTTGTAACTTACCATGCATCCTTAATCAACACTAATAAAACACATATATGAATACAAATATCTTGTTTATTTATAATCACAAGGCAACAAGCGATTAATAAATTGAAAACTCTTTCCTATGTAATCATGCCTCGTGACCTTAATGAATAAGATATCGAATGTTTTATATATATATATATATATATATACAGAGAGAGAGAGAGAGAGAGAGAGAGAGAGAGAGAGAGTAAAACTATTTGGGAAGTAATAACTCGACGAGATGTATTTGATAAGCCTTGCTGTAGGTAATGAGACAGCAACATGCAACCGACTACTTGGACAAACGATTTTCTTCACCATGTTTCTGTTTAATCATCGTACCAATCAAAAAAGTAAATGCTGACGACGCAGTGAAGAGATTCGGATTTTTGGATAAAAAATCATTATAAATGACTTGTACCCTAAATATAAAAAAAAATATGGTCTTATAACTATGATGGTAAAAATCTAAATCACGATACAAAATAAATGGTCAATGGTCGGAAAAACTCTAACTAGAAAATAAAACATAAAATGGTTTTCCCTAAAAACTAAAATCCGTTTTTGTAAGTCAGAAAAAAAAGAAAACTTCATCGCTCAGAGGAGTCATTTCTTTAAGAAAATTTATTTCCTCTTCACATTTTACAATGAATATAATGCAAAGACCGAAAGTTCACCTATTTTACATATTCTGCAATATAAATAATATTAAAAAATAAAATATATTGCATCCTACACAACAGTAACTGGCAATATATCTTTCCGTGTTACTACTACGTCGTATATAACTTGCAATTCATGTCATTACAAGTTATATATACGAGCACAGTACACAGTTCTTGATCATGGCCTTGCATCAGGCACAGAAAGGAATTGCTGCACAGTAGCTCTGATAACTTGTTTCACACATCTTAATTCACCAGGTCTAGGTTTATTTAACCTACCAAATTATTCTATGCACAATAAAAATATATCTCGTGTAGCTATCTTAGTGAAAACATTACCATAAAGCTAAAAATTGCTTCATAAATCAGATTATTGTTATAAAATATATGATGTATTAGTATTAGAATATTACCATGAGTGGAGAATTTTTATTATATGCACACACCCAAACACGCACACACACACACACACACACATATATATATATATAAATATATATATATATATATACCTGTATATATATATATATATATATATATCCAGATTGCTCTTTTATGTGTGTAAGTTTGTAAGAGTCAGTCATTAGTGTTAAGGAAGGAAAAAAGGGAAAGAGAAGGTATATGCATTCTTGGTCGTATTCGCATGAAGAAACGTAATAATAGTCACTTTCTTAGTTGTCATCGCCGCAAGGGATAGATAAGAAATTTCATGTTTCGCAACAGGAACTTTCGGTTCCTCCAGTCCATACCTAAAACGTTAAGCACTCACTCATTCACTCGCAATACACAAACATATATATATATATATATATATGTGTGTGTGTGTGTGTGTGTATGTATAGATATGTATGTATGTATATATATATATATATATATACATACATATACATATACAGTATATGTATAGATATGTATATATATATATATATATATATACATATATGCACACACTATATACAGTATGTATGCCATCCCTAGAGCTACGCTATCCACTTTGCTATCTTAGCACTAGAGATTTGCTATCCACCTCTTGAGTCATTTCCGTGATTATTTCCGCTTCATGCTGGACGATCATCACCCCTCCACTCGCCATCAATAAAAATGATAAAACGTACAAGACTCTTACATTTTTTTCTTAGTTTTTCGTCTACTAACTCAGACTTGCAAATACCACTCAAACCCAAACTACCCGAACCAAGGTCAAGTAAGTGCATTTCGAGTAATCGATTTCAGTTGCACGAACATATTGAAATTCTGATACAATAATCACTGTTTCTGTTTTGAAGACATTCCTGATAAGACCCGATGCAACGGCCAATTAGGAACTTGCAAATATTCAAGGGTGCATGAAGACTGATACAGCGATGAAGAAAATGGGTTGCCTAAAGTTCTATAGGTCCGTAGGACCACATTAAGTTTATGCCCGACAAAGGTTTATATATAAAACTTTTCAAACCAAAATTTAAATATCAATAAGTCGATAAACACACATACATAGAGTAAGCGTGATTTTGAATAACGCAAAATGCATGGGGGGATTCGACGAGCTGCTTAAAGACCATTCTATGACGTCTGGCAGGGCCAATTTTGAGCTGGTTTTACTATAAGGTTCAGCAGTTAATGATAGTTTGAGCCTAACTTCTGATGTTTATTTCTTGAGTCAGGATACGATTTGATATATACAGCATATAAGTATATACATACACATACACACCCACATATATATATATATATATATATAGATATATATATAGACATATATATGTATATATCTATCTATATATATATATATATATATATATAAACTGCAAAGTCAATCCCAAAATACAGCATCGATAATATTTTTTCTGTCACGCACTCACCATGCTATTCTGAACAGACGTGTATCAAAGCCGCAACCAATACAACAGTCATTAATAATAATACTGTAATAATAATAATAGTCACGACGTTTCGGTGCTTTGGGAGTTATGGAATTTCTGGCTTCAGCAAAATGGCGCACTTTCATTCCCTTCCTTAAATTCTTTGCCTTTGCCAATTTTCTTCGCTGACAATTTGTGCGATGATCAGTATTTGCTTTTTTAGGAATTCAATTCAGTGACCCCGGCTGGTGTTAAAACTACAGTCAGATGACCTAGTATTATATTTTGTCTATGTTATTTTATTTACTTTTTTCTCTACTGCAAAATGTCAATCCATTAATTGATCACTAGAGAACAGCTTAATTATTTCAGTGTCGAGAGAGAGAGAGAGAGAGAGAGAGAGAGAGAGAGAGAGAGAGTTACCCTGAGACTGGCATGAAACGAAATGTCAACAGAATAATTAGGTATAAGTATGACGATATAAGCTTGACCAGTCCACACGAGTATAAAAAAATGAGATGTATGTGGAAGTTAATATTTCAAAAGGTTCCTTTCTCATAACTACTGTATAATGAACTGCTGTAATGGTGTATGGATCACCTTTCAAATATGATTTAGCATTGGAATGTCTTCACCTTTCAAACATGCTACGCATATGATCTTATCTTAAAGGTATTAGGTTAATCGTGTTAGTTCTCCAAACATAATAAGGAATAATAATGTCAAGTAAAAATACAGAAGAAAACATCATCTCTCATATCAATAACTACCACTGCTTAGATGTCAGTATACAAAGCATATCTCTCTATCTCTCTCTCTCTCTCTCTCTCTCTCTCTCTCTCTCCACAAGTATTTATAGAGTTGCGTAAGAGATGTGTTAAGCCTTAGAGACAGAAACAAAGACTTAAAATCACATATAATTTCATTGTTAGAAATACCACACACACTCCCTCACTCTAAGAATATTTCAATGTTGGTTGCCATTAGCAGAAGATACCAATTTGAAAAAAAAATATATGACAGTGTAAAGAAATAGGTACAGAAAGGGAATGTGAAATTCGGAGAACCGCTTACATTCCTCGCACTTTTCACATTTCTCTGAGTGATGGCAAAGTCAGAGTGGTCTCGATGTGAGTGAATGTTATTCGAGATAGATAAGTGAAAAATGACTGATAGCTAATTTGTATAAATGTACTGACCCCAAAAGGAGAGGTGTGAACTGTCTTGAATTATTTCATGATACTGAGAGAGAGAGAGAGAGAGAGAGAGAGAGAGAGAGAGATGCAAATGCGTGGATTTATTTTTCATCCCCAATTTTTTGATAATACATACGCCTGCAATTTAGATTTACATTCGCATATATATATATATATATATATATATGTATACACACACACACACATATATATATATATATATGTATATGTGTGTGTGTGTGTGCGTGTATGGGTGTGGTATATTCTATACAAATTACCTTCCTCTGTAATTATATAAAGAATGGTTGAAGAGAGTGGGAGGTACGGTTAAACGTGTGAAAACATTTCAGCACACCATTATCGGTCAAAGAACGTGACGAAATTTGAAACAGTAAATTGACACGTCTAGTGCTTGCCTATTAGAGAGAGAGAGAGAGAGAGAGATCCGGATGACCTGGATGAAATTCCTGCCAGACTATACACGAATACCATACTAGGTTGGTTTTGTTGTGAGCGATCAGACTAATCTCCCATCATCACCATTCCACAATGGTCTTTGTACTGCAGTGGACTTGAAACGGCTCCATTTGTTGTTGTTTATATAGTAATTTTACTACTAGGTAAAAATATTAATGTATACTAATTATTATATTAATTAACATGGATCAACAAGAAGAAAAGAGAATCTCACCCTAATCTATCAATATGGTAAGATCCCAAGAACTAGATCTTTAGCCAGGGCAAATTCGTAATATTCGAATTTCTTATAGGTGGTACGACTAAATGCGAGTACTTTAGCTTTGCATGGTAATCTATCATATAATCCTTTATTGAGTTGGCCTTTTATTAACGTGTTATATAATCTACAATGTTGTAAAGATCATATTTCCTTCTTTCATATCTTTTCCAGAAATCCCTTCCATAAGATATATCTGTGTTGCTCTGATCATGCTATGGCTAATTTCATCTACCCAATGATTACAATAATGATATTTATACTTTGATCTTATCTTGTGGAAATTACAAAGTTCCTTATGCCTGAACTACTAGTAGAACCTTGAACAGAAGGTAGGTAAAATACGTTAAGGAAATGGAAACACGTAATTTTGCAAATGCATCTTATTCAAATTGATGTTATTATAAACTGCATTTCCTCAATTATACGACTTTCACATGACGCACATCACGTTGCTTTACATCCTTATCAAAAAAATATTTTTATAAAACTGGGATTTCTTACAGTCCATAATATTAGAAACAAAAATCAATTCAATCATGGCAATGCGACTTTAAAATGTAGGATAAGTGTCACTTACAGATTTGTCAAGTTTCAAGTTTTCGTTTATCCTCGGAATAACGTTCAAGTGTACTGCTGACATTAACTTCGCAATATGCGTTCAACAAAATTGATTGGCTACTGATATTTACAGATCTTTAAAAACAT
>NC_090746.1:52569087-52571587 GCF_036898095.1 Palaemon carinicauda
GGTGAAGACCATGATGAAGATAACAGGACGTGAACTGTAACATAAAAGTGAATAAGAAATAATAGTGAATGAATGTAAAATTATTTAATTTCGCCGAAAATTTTCTAATGATACACAGGTAATAGATAAATTTTACAAAATAAGCAATTCACTTTTAACCATTATGCATAGCTTATATATATAAAAAGAATAGCAAAATACTTCATTGAAAATGACTTTCATTCAAATTCTCAAGATTCTCGATTGCTATAAAAAGTAGATAATGATAAGGGATGACGGTTGTCACAGAAGGTCATCCAGAGGCACACCCTTACATTCTTCACTTTTATGCAGCTATTAGGATAGGGGAGAAAAGAATAGGGGGAAGGAGAGAATGAGAGAAGAACATGAAAAGGATGAGGGAACAAACGAAATTAATTTTTAAATCGATACCATCATTGTTTTCTTTTTTTCATTGCCAGTTACAAAAGAAATGACAATACTAAATGGCAAACGTAGAAGATATTTCATTTCACAAATCTAATGAACTGTTTATTACCAAAAGACCATAAATAAATACATAAAAAAGATCTTTAAGGAAAATAACTATGAAGACAAGACAGATGCAAATATATTATGAGAGAGAGAGAGAGAGAGAGAGGAGAGAGAGAGAGAGAGGAGAGAGAGAGAGAGAGAGAGTGTGTGTACACCAAATGGGTACTTCTTTGACAAATACTCTCCTATTATCTCGTCGCATAATAATCGCTAATGCTCATTCAACCTTGAAATAACTCATTTTTTTAGGATCCGTTACAGCTGATTTTACTTCAAGGACTTGTAATATAGAACCTTTGGGGAATAAAACTAAGATCATTCTGTTCATAGGCAGGAGAGAGAGAGAGAGAGAGAGAGGAGAGAGAGAGAGAGAGAGAGAGAGAGAGAGAGAGAGAGAAAACTACATCAAAAGTCAGTATCAGTTGCAAACAGTAAGCACCGTGAATAAATTATAGTAAGTAAATAAGCATCATTATCATCATCTCCACCTACGCCTATTGACTTAAATAATCAAGACAGAAATTATTTACAAATGACTTACTGGAATATTCAAAGCAACCACGTAGGCTATATGAAAATTAAACGAGAAATTCAAGTAGGAAAACCAAATCCATGTTCAACCCTTTAAATACTGTATGTTACTCTGTACTTTAAGAGTTGCACATATTCCATTCAAACATTGAAAATATTCACGCTATGACCATATCTTTTTGTTACTCTAAACGTCATGGATTTAATGATTGACAAACAGGTGTTTTCAGCCACAGTTTTAAATTCTAGTCTGAAATACATAGGGTTTGGTTGCCAAAGTGTAGCAACTTGTAATGCCTATTCATATATCAAACTTAATTAATCTAACACAATGAATGCAAAATATTCATAGGCCATGCATATTCTCAGAGCTCGATGATTAACATAACTAGATTTATCTATTTTTTAAAGTTTTATTTTCCCTTTATTCCTATCTGATGCCAACACGGGCTCTTGCTCATCACCAGACAATTCACATAATAAAGAGATACGAGTTTATTCTATCACAAATAATTTCTAAATTGTTCTCATTGAATATCAGCTGCAGTTCAAAAGACTCATAAATGATTACCAATCCATTGCATTCAGACTAAAATACAAAAGCTCACAACAGTCAAATCATTATTTGAGATACGTAATCACAGATCTAACTAATGAAGTTACATAGCGACTTTATCTTCTGTTCAAACACCAGTGGTTGTAAAATTAAATAAAGTAGACATAACAAATATATTGATTTTTCTATGTTCAATACAAAAACTATATCCAAAATCTATCTATATACATTCGGTCACACACAAAGAATGGATTGAGTAGCAAAATCTAACTCGCTCCTTTGATAAAACTGCATTTTATGGTCAATTTTAAAGTTGTTTTGTAGAACATAAAACGCATAAGAACCCAGAGTAAATTCCCACCTATTACGCAATCAATAACTGGTGGTGCAGGAAGAAATATCTGGCTCAAAATCATGATGCTTTAAATAAATAAAAATAAATATATATATATATATATATATATATATACCCTAAGTAATAAAGTCTCTCTCTCTCTCTCTCTCTCTCTCTCTCTCTCTCTCTCTCTCTCTCTCTCTCTCTCTCTCTCTCTCCATAATATATATATAAATACATACATATATATACAGTACACACACACACACACACACACACACACACATATATATATATATATATATATATATATATATATATAGGGTAGGGGAAAGAGGAAATAGTCATACCCTGCTGGGAGGGGGGATACGTATGCGTGTGTGTATTTAGCTGTATTTTGACGAATGCCGTACACTAGTATACAGTATATATATATATATATATATATATATATATATATATATATATATATATATATATATATATATATATACATATACATACATATATATATATATATATATATATATATACACATATATATA
>NC_090746.1:52574087-52579087 GCF_036898095.1 Palaemon carinicauda
AACTACCCGAACCAAGGTCAAGTAAGTGCATTTCGAGTAATCGATTTCAGTTGCACGAACATATTGAAATTCTGATACAATAATCACTGTTTCTGTTTTGAAGACATTCCTGATAAGACCCGATGCAACGGCCAATTAGGAACTTGCAAATATTCAAGGGTGCATGAAGACTGATACAGCGATGAAGAAAATGGGTTGCCTAAAGTTCTATAGGTCCGTAGGACCACATTAAGTTTATGCCCGACAAAGGTTTATATATAAAACTTTTCAAACCAAAATTTAAATATCAATAAGTCGATAAACACACATACATAGAGTAAGCGTGATTTTGAATAACGCAAAATGCATGGGGGGGATTCGACGAGCTGCTTAAAGACCATTCTATGACGTCTGGCAGGGCCAATTTTGAGCTGGTTTTACTATAAGGTTCAGCAGTTAATGATAGTTTGAGCCTAACTTCTGATGTTTATTTCTTGAGTCAGGATACGATTTGATATATACAGCATATAAGTATATACATACACATACACACCCACATATATATATATATATATATATATATATATATATATATATATATATATATATATAGATATATATATAGACATATATAATGTATATATCTATCTATATATATATATATATATATAATATATATATATATATATATAAACTGCAAAGTCAATCCCAAAATACAGCATCGATAATATTTTTTCTGTCACGCACTCACCATGCTATTCTGAACAGACGTGTATCAAAGCCGCAACCAATACAACAGTCATTAATAATAATACTGTAATAATAATAATAGTCACGACGTTTCGGTGCTTTGGGAGTTTATGGAATTTCTGGCTTCAGCAAAATGGCGCACTTTCATTCCCTTCCTTAAATTCTTTGCCTTTGCCAATTTTCTTCGCTGACAATTTGTGCGATGATCAGTATTTGCTTTTTTAGGAATTCAATTCAGTGGACCCCGGCTGGTGTTAAAACTACAGTCAGATGACCTAGTATTATATTTTGTCTATGTTATTTTATTTACTTTTTTCTCTACTGCAAAATGTCAATCCATTAATTGATCACTAGAGAACAGCTTAATTATTTCAGTGTCGAGAGAGAGAGAGAGAGAGAGAGAGAGAGAGAGAGAGAGAGAGAGGAGAGAGAGGAGAGAGAGAGTTACCCTGAGACTGGCATGAAACGAAATGTCAACAGAATAATTAGGTATAAGTATGACGATATAAGCTTGACCAGTCCACACGAGTATAAAAAAATGAGATGTATGTGGAAGTTAATATTTCAAAAGGTTCCTTTCTCATAACTACTGTATAATGAACTGCTGTAATGGTGTATGGATCACCTTTCAAATATGATTTAGCATTGGAATGTCTTCACCTTTCAAACATTGCTACGCATATGATCTTATCTTAAAGGTATTAGGTTAATCGTGTTAGTTCTCCAAACATAATAAGGAATAATAATGTCAAGTAAAAATACAGAAGAAAACATCATCTCTCATATCAATAACTACCACTGCTTAGATGTCAGTATACAAAGCATATCTCTCTATCTCTCTCTCTCTCTCTCCCTCTCTCTCTCTCTCTCTCTCTCTCTCCACAAGTATTTATAGAGTTGCGTAAGAGATGTGTTAAGCCTTAGAGACAGAAACAAAGACTTAAAATCACATATAATTTCATTGTTAGAAATACCACACACACTCCCTCACTCTAAGAATATTTCAATGTTGGTTGCCATTAGCAGAAGATACCAATTTGAAAAAAAAATATTTGACAGTGTAAAGAAATAGGTACAGAAAGGGAATGTGAAATTCGGAGAACCGCTTACATTCCTCGCACTTTTCACATTTCTCTGAGTGATGGCAAAGTCAGAGTGGTCTCGATGTGAGTGAATGTTATTCGAGATAGATAAGTGAAAAATGACTGATAGCTAATTTGTATAAATGTACTGACCCCAAAAGGAGAGGTGTGAACTGTCTTGAATTATTTCATGATACTGAGAGAGAGAGAGAGAGAGAGGAGAGGAGAGAGAGAGAGAGAGAGAGAGAGAGAGAGAGAGAGAGAGAGAGATGCAAAATGCGTGGATTTATTTTTCATCCCCAATTTTTTTGATAATACATACGCCTGCAATTTAGATTTACATTCGCATTATATATATATATATATATATATATATATATATATATATATATATATGTATACACACACACACACATATATATATATATATATGTATATGTGTGTGTGTGTGTGCGTGTATGGGTGTGGTATATTCTATACAAATTACCTTCCTCTGTAATTATATAAAGAATGGTTGAAGAGAGTGGGAGGTACGGTTAAACGTGTGAAAACATTTCAGCACACCATTATCGGTCAAAGAACGTGACGAAATTTTGAAACAGTAAATTGACACGTCTAGTGCTTGCCTATTAGAGAGAGAGAGAGAGAGAGAGATCCGGATGACCTGGATGAAATTCCTGCCAGACTATACACGAATACCATACTAGGTTGGTTTTGTTGTGAGCGATCAGACTAATCTCCCATCATCACCATTCCACAATGGTCTTTGTACTGCAGTGGACTTGAAACGGCTCCATTTGTTGTTGTTTATATAGTAATTTTACTACTAGGTAAAAATATTAATGTATACTAATTATTATATTAATTAACATGGATCAACAAGAAGAAAAGAGAATCTCACCCTAATCTATCAATATGGTAAGATCCCAAGAACTAGATCTTTAGCCAGGGCAAATTCGTAATATTCGAATTTCTTATAGGTGGTACGACTAAATGCGAGTACTTTAGCTTTGCATGGTAATCTATCATATAATCCTTTATTGAGTTGGCCTTTTATTAACGTGTTATATAATCTACAATGTTGTAAAGATCATATTTCCTTCTTTCATATCTTTTCCAGAAATCCCTTCCATAAGATATATCTGTGTTGCTCTGATCATGCTATGGCTAATTTCATCTACCCAATGATTACAATAATGATATTTATACTTTGATCTTATCTTGTGGAAATTACAAAGTTCCTTATGCCTGAACTACTAGTAGAACCTTGAACAGAAGGTAGGTAAAATACGTTAAGGAAATGGAAACACGTAATTTTGCAAATGCATCTTATTCAAATTGATGTTATTATAAACTGCATTTCCTCAATTATACGACTTTCACATGACGCACATCACGTTGCTTTACATCCTTATCAAAAAAATATTTTTATAAAACTGGGATTTCTTACAGTCCATAATATTAGAAACAAAAATCAATTCAATCATGGCAATGCGACTTTAAAATGTAGGATAAGTGTCACTTACAGATTTGTCAAGTTTCAAGTTTTCGTTTATCCTCGGAATAACGTTCAAGTGTACTGCTGACATTAACTTCGCAATATGCGTTCAACAAAATTGATTGGCTACTGATATTTACAGATCTTTAAAAACATATTACTGATTATGAAGGTATAACAATTCTGTCAATTATATAGGCCTATGTGTCAGTTTGAATAGACATGAAACCATCAATCATAATTCTCTATCTATCCACACATATACTGCATATATATATATATATATATATATATATATATATATATATATATATATATACATATACACACATATATATACATATATAAATATATATATATATATATAATATATATATATATATATATATTGTGTGTGTGTGTGTGTGTAATATGTGTGGATATCGATCAAAAAACATAATGAACAAAAAAAAGGCATATTACAGTAGGCCTTCCGCTAAATGATAACGCAATCAAAGGAAGCCTAAGAGAACAAAACTAGAAATAAATTCATGAAAAAAATGGAAAAAATGTCCGATGAATCGACTCGAACGTAATCACTATAATCTTCTGGCCGCCCTTCGGGGCATCATGTCTAAAGGAGAAACTCACATTCCCAGGGACTCGGTGGATTCCTGGGTCAGAACAACTGGTCAATTATAGTTCCTGGTTAAAATAATCAGCATATGAAAAGGGGATTATCTATGAAATAAATTCGTATGTATGTATATATATATATATATATATATATATATATATATATATATATATATATATATATATAATATATAATATTTATTCAACGTTAGAAAAAACTAGCTATTCACAAGAAAAACTTGCCCTTCTCATAAAAAATCGCCCAAAACATCCATTAGATTGAAAATCTAGTTTATCAAAAAAGTCACCGACCAAGTAATAAGACAATAGACGTACAAGAGAGTTTGGCGAAGGACGTACCTAGACCGTGGACGTACTATCCTTTGAAGAAAATGCCCCAACCGAGTCAAAAGGATTTTCTTAACTGCTACTTTTAAGACTCGGAGAGAGCACACAACATTGAAAGACCAAAAGCCTACACCTCGTTTCTAGGTTGATATTTGGTTAAATACATTCATTAACCAAATCTATGTCTATCTGTTTGTTATACCGATGAAAGGAAGAATGAATAAGTACCAACACACACAAGCATATATACTGTATAATCATGTACGCACATATACAAATACAAACACACACACACACATATATAAATATATATATATATATATATATATATATATATATAATATATATATATATACTGTACATACATATAGACGAGTGCGTGTATGTTAGTGTGTCATTTCATTACCTCTTGGTGCATTTGTACTAGATATGATTACAGAGTCGTTAAACGGTGAACATCAACAGTGCAACTGTACAGATTCCTCTTGACATATCTATGTATTGCACAAGATACAATGCCATTTACATTTAACCTATAAGAAACTTTAAGTGCTCAAAGACATCCAATTATATATTCATTCTGTTTGGTGCGTATAGGTAATTATCAGAAATGCCAGTTGAAATCGCCAAGTTCACCAATCGCTAGCAACATTTCAAATTATAATAACTTTAATTGGTTTGTCGTTATCATTTACTCTGGTCACTATTGAAGGACACGGACACACACA
>NC_090746.1:52589087-52594087 GCF_036898095.1 Palaemon carinicauda
CTTCTCAAAGATCGTTTTCATGGGCCAGGTCTCTGCACCATTTGTTATGGCAGGTCTCACTAAGTTTAATGTACCTTTCCCTTTAACTTTAAAATTATCCTTCGATTACATAACACTCCTGACACTCTTGTCAAATTGTTCCATCTACCATGAATTCTACTGTTCACTTCCGTTTGGAGCTATGCTGTTGCCTCCACATATGACCCTACGTACTTGAATTTTTCTTTCCTCTCTACTATTTCACCCAGAAAATGTATCACACACACACACACACACACACACACACACATATATATATATATATATATATATATATATATATATATGTCTATATATATATATATATATATATATTCTTTCCACGCTCAGTACTCTCCGTCCCTTGGGTAGGAGAGTAGTCATACCCTGGTGATAAGGGGTGCGTGTGCGTGTTTATCTATTCAAATATTTAGTCGTCATTTTTTTCAAGTTTTGCGTACACTAGTAAAATATAAACCAAAGAATAACGAGATCAATAATAATAATAATAATAATAATAATAATAAAATAATAATAATAATAATAATAATAATAATAATAATAAGAGATGATGATGCCTGAAAATGATGCAACAAACAGGAGCTCTAAAGTGATACCGTTGTAAACCTTCGGCTATTTCGCTCTCCAAGTAATCCAGGTAAGTGGCTGAACCAACTTTCTTTGCTCAAGGTCTCTCTCTCTCTCTCTCTCCTCTCTCTCTCTCTCTCTCTCTCTCTCTCTCTCTCTCTCTCTCTATTCTTACAATCTTCAAACATGCGAATCATGGGGTTTGGATCTTTACAAACTAGGAACAACAGTAATTGTTTACTATTGGCACGACAATAAAAAAAATTATATATATATATATATATATATATATATATATATATATATATATATATATATATAATATATATATATATACAACACACACACACACACATATATATATATATATATATATATATATATATATATATATGTATATATATATATATATATATATATATATATACAGTATATACTATATATATATATAGCAATAATGATAATAATAATAATCCAACTTCCACTATTAGCAGGTATAAAATACTTATTACTATTACCATTGTTAATACTAACACCATTAATACTGTTATTATCTTAACATTATAATTTTCATAATTAACGTCATTACCATTTAATGCTTACCGGCTGCCTTTGTTCACAGTAGTTTTTCGTATCTAAAAAAACTTAAAAATGGGCAAATAAGTATTGGCAACTATGTTGACCCCTTGTGGTGAAAAACTAGAGCGATTCTCTTTTCATAAGACGATGCAGCCTCTTTCTTTCCTTTTGTTATTACACATTACGGTAGATTTACATTTTGTTGTTACGGCTGATATAAGATGAAAGAGTTCAACTTTGCTATTTTGAATCGGAATTATAGTTATCGGTTACTGTCATTTCTTTTTTATTGATATTTATTTCTTTATCTCTTCTCGTTTCAACGCTTTCACTGATTGGCATTCCATTTCTTGTGAGCTTATTTTGCAAATCACTGGTCTTTCACACTTGTGGTTTTAGAATGATAATGTTTTTCAACCAATAATAATAAAATACTGTACATCAATGTAGATTTTCACAATAATATTCTCATTACGGATAAAAATCACCCTGTACCAATTCCCCGTGAATTGGAGCTAATTTC
Organism: Palaemon carinicauda; assembly: GCF_036898095.1. NCBI lineage: Eukaryota > Metazoa > Arthropoda > Malacostraca > Decapoda > Palaemonidae > Palaemon > Palaemon carinicauda. The sequence goes on from NC_090746.1 coordinate 52,590,796, forward strand.
AGTCGCTTCCATCAACCCTAATCTCTCCTATAAATTCCAATGTCTATGTTAACCTTAATCACAGTTACTAATTCTACTGGCACTGCCTATAAAATTTCCTTCATACGCATCCTAATTCGTGGTATCAAAACTAACCTATTCCAACGACTGGTTAATGCTAAATTGAGTTTGATTCAGAGAGGTTCAACCATGAATTCTGGTGAAGTATAACAGTACTAATGTTTCTGGTTGGCTGAGAGCGCCCCCTTCCAAAATATAGCCACCGTCTCCTCTTCCTCCTCCTCTAAAAGCAGTAAATGAATGTCAAGTTGTCAGCATAGAAGACACCAGACCTTGTGATTGCGGTGCAAGGGAAAGAGACTTCCCCTTGTGAACTGTGGATGACCTTTGTAGTTGCGACGTCAATTTAAAGTATGTAATATCCGATGCACCTGTGGCTTTTGAGCTCAACTTTTATCACTGCCGTTTTCAGGAAGAGATGAAAAATAAGGAGAAATTACAAATAACAATCAGGATGGAGAAAATGGTGGTCCCCGTAAACATAAGTCTGTGACTAGAAATCTCCGTTTTTATAGAACATAGAAATTTCTTTTTATTCCTATTTAATGGAGCCGTGCAATCTCTCTCTCTCTCTCTCTCTCTCTCTCTCTCTCTCTCTCTCTCTCTCTCTCTCTCAAACAACAAAACAGCTCTTGTAAAAATTTTGGGAAATAACCAGAACTTACTTTTCTGGAAGATGGGGTTTTGTTTACTTTTTTTTCGTAACTGGTCGGTTCCGCGGCATGAAAATGGAAGGGGATATTGTTGACAGTGATGATGGAGGAGGAACTATTCTATGGTTAATGCAAAATATCTCAGGTTAAATAGGATTGTTTTATTATCAATATCCTTTTGATTACCGCCATCACATCTACTGTCATCATTGCTATTAAAACGATCCTCCTTCTTTGAACTTTGAACCGTTGACCAGCCAGATGCTATGGCAACACTATATCCAGTCCCTCACCATCTAGTTCTTTCTTACTCATCTCTATTGCTCTAACCTTGGCTCTAACCATCATTATTATTATTCACATCATTCTTACCACTAATGGCATCTTCATCACCGTCACGAACATTGTACTTACAACTAGGAGAGAGAGAGAGAGAGAGAGAGAGAGAGAGAGAGAGAGAGAGAGAGAGAGAGAGAGAGAGAGAGGGGGGGGATTCTTCGCTTTAATAAAATATTACTACAAATCAATTAATACTCATATACCATTCTTCATGTAGTGACTAAAAGCTTTAGAATCATCCTCAGAACATTCAATTAGACTCCAACAAGATATTTCCTTGCATTTATTTTGATCAACTATTTCCCATTCAGTTACTAAGAACAGTAGGCACCCATATCTAGCCCCCGATAGGTGAATGGGATTGCCCCATTTTAAAACAGGACTCGAGCCTCGTGGTAGCAGTGACCTTGACCTCAAAAATCGGGTTAAAAGAAACTCGACCGACGAGTGTGTGGGCAGGAGTTTACCTACAGCCGACAGCTGTAGGAGATCGACAAGGAGGTTGGTTGGTTGGTAGGCGGTTGCAAGCGGTCGGTCATTTACTCGACCCAGCCGGACGTACGAGTTCGGCGACCCCAATTTTACCAGTCCCGCAAAAAGACCGTAAAAGAGATGAGAACGGGCCGCCCCTACCCCACACCCTCCATCACAAGGGCCGACTTGGACCACCCTATCACTCATGCCACCCCTACCCGTTCCTGTCGCATAGATACAAACAATGTAATCTTTCCATTAAATCAGTCAATCAATCAGTTCTTCAGACCCTTATAACATTCCACTATATTTTCAGATGTCGAGACGGAGTGCTTTATAAAGGGAATTGTACAGCATGTTAGGTTTGTGTTAAAAATTTTATTAACACATGTCTTAATTCTCAACTAACAATCAATGTTCGAAATAGCAGACAGTTTGTGCTTTTTGAAAAATGCAAGTTAAGAAAAATAAGAGATAAGGAAAATGCATCTGTTTTCGATTAATGCAGTTTTCTATAGAACATTGGTTTTATAATAAAAAACGGAATCCCTTATTAAGTATTACAAATGACGTCAATATTTTAGCCATCGATGGAGAATATGCATTCGTTAAAAATTACTAATATTAAAGGAAAACCTTGAAAGCAGTTCTAAAGTAAAAACATTTAAAGAATATTCCCAAATCAATCTTAATATACAGTAGTTAAAAATGCAGCTTTGACTGAAGACAATTTCTACATCGATATCTTTGAATAGTTAGTCACCTTCCCAATAAAGAGGGAACGTACTCTTAATTTCTCATAGCTAAAACACTCGACAGAAAATGCTTTCCTGTCAAAGGAAAACGTAGTCTATGGTAGAATAATTATGCTTGGAAAATATTAAAACTGATGTATGCAACCCGACAAAAATGACCGGTAAATATTTAGATAGATATGCACACACACAGATTCAGCCCTCCCCCTCCCCCTTTACTAACTACAACACGTTAGTTAGTTTGGGCAATTGGTGGGAGAGTGTTTTTTTCCGAGTGGTTGCCCTTCAGCGTGACAGACAATTGATCTTGTTATATATGGGAGATGTTTAAACAAGTGTGACTTACGAATATCAATTTTCATCAAAAAAGTAAATTTTCACCAGTACGTTTATTAGAAAAAACCCGACTATATATAAGGAAACTTGCGAAACTTAGGATAATGAATCCCCCAATCTCTCTCTCTCTCTCTCTCTCTCTCTCTCTCTCTCTCTCTCTCTCTCTCTCTCTCTCTCTCTCTCTCTCTCTCATTCAAGATAAAAAACTAAATTGTAAACAACCAGAGTATAGTAATTAAGGCTTACATTTACTTCCTTTGTTCTACGTGACCGAAATACCACTAAAACACCAATTAAAAAAATAGCCAATCAATTGACAAATCTGACAGAAGAATCTTTAGACATAGTGTTTAAACGATGATGATAAGTGCTGATGATATCCTTGACCACACAAAGATGGGTAAGTGATTCAGACGCTGATGGGTGCGATGGTGATAGTTGTGATGTGACGTAATGCAAACATCCTCAACGCCGATAACGATGATGATGATGATGATGATGGCTTTAAGGAAATCTAATCAAAATTAAATTAACATTATATTAATCATATTGTACCATATAAGCTACGATGAGCAAGCAAAATTAACAATAGTAAAATTTCTAAAAGAGATCAGTAATAATGATACAACTAACAACAACAACAAGAACAACAGCAACAACAACAACAATAATAAT
>NC_090746.1:52596587-52601587 GCF_036898095.1 Palaemon carinicauda
CTACCACACAGGAAACATCTTGGAAATATAAAAAGGAAAATTCGAATAGAGTAGTTAATTTTTATTCATCGAATGACATTTATATTTTCAACACATTTCCATATTAAGTCGCTTTGTTAAAAAAGAAAAAAAAACATTCTAATCAAAGGAAGAATCACTAAAAAAAGTTGAATAAAAACTATTTTTGGGTAAAGTGAAAACGATGCGAATTCAAACTGAAATATCTTTCAAATGAACAGCAAAAACGTAGAAAATAAAAGGCTAAAAAAGACTTGCACTCAATTTACAAACAGGAGCACGACAAATGTTACTCGTGTTAACATCTCTGAGAGAGAAAAAAAAAAAGGGGGGGGGGAGAGTTAACAGTTCATCTCCTCCCATGCGGGTTCTTAATACCAGCAAGAATTCAACTTCACATATTAACACCTACAAAAATCAGTATAACCCTGGTCACATCTACCTCTACTTCCTAGATTTAACATTCTTCTATTTAAAGATCACTCATGAATAGCAGAGATAAGAGACAGTAACAATGCCCCAGAGACTGACCATATATACATATGATCACCTCCCAAACCCCCTCTCCATCAAGCTAACACCAGGGAGGGCTAGGCAATGGCTGCCTATGATTCAGCAGGTAGAACTACTGGCTTCCCCAAACTCCTCATCCTTAGCTCACAAGGATTTTGAGGTTACATACACTACAAGAAACTATCGAGCATTAGCTTGGATCGAACCCCAGTCCGTCGGATCGCCAAGCAGGGACGTTTCCAATAAACTACCCAGGCTTTTCCAACATTAAAAAATTCGAAGACCAAGAAAATCCTCCCACCATCCATGAAGATACATTAGCATTAACAGAGGAAAATTAGCTTTCCAATCTGGTCACTTTGATCGTAGGACAATATGATGAAAATGGAAGAACGGAAAACAAGGAACAGCGATAAACTGAATGATTAACAACTGCGGTTAATGTTCGTTCGTTAGATTGCCAGGGCATTTAGGCTAGAACCCTCAGGGGGTCTTGTGGTACACCTGCTGAACCCCAATTTGGTTAATGCCGGAATCAATACGTGCTTTCCTCTTTGAAGGTGATTGGACAATGCATCGTTGCAGTAATAATAATAATATTAATACTAATACTACTACTACTAATAATAATATGAAGATAAGTAGCATTAAAAATATAACGTAATGCCGCTATGTTATTTCATCATTGGTAGTGAGCAACCAAATTATTCACAACGAATTGAATTACACGGGAACTCATGACCAAACTACTAAAAGATAGTAAAAAATATAAAATATCTTGAGATCAGCAACAATACTGAAATAGATCTGTCATTTATAAACAATGACGAGAGAATCCTGTCAGCCTGTTCAACATAAAAACATTCAATGTGTTGTTGCTGCTTGCGCTAGTGTATATGATTACACACACACATATATATATATATATATATATATATATATATATATATATATATATATATATATATATATATATATATATATATATATATATATATATATATATAGTGTGTGTGTGTGTGTGTGTATGTCTTAAATCTCGTTCTTAGCATATAATACTTAAACTAATGACGACAATTGCTGATCAAGAATACAGCGTAGATTCAAGATGTAAATAAACAGTAATTGATGCACTAATTCAATGAAATCAGGAACTTGAACCAGTAACTGTAACAACTGTCTTGTCACGTAAATATGCATCGTGAGCGCTAATCAGGGTGAAAATATTGTAATCATTCGAATCAAATTGCAAATCAGTACTGTAATGGAGATAGAGATAATAAAACACACAGGTTATTTAATGAGAGAAAAAATAATAGTGCCTGAGAGAGAGAGAGAGAGAGAGAGAGAGAGAGAGAGAGAGAGAGAGAGAGAGAGAGAGAGAGAAATCCTCCCCTTTTTTGATAAAGAGCAAGTGTCTATATATATATATATATATATATATATATATATATATATATATATATATATATATATAGATAGATAGATATATATATATATATATATATATATATATATATATATATATATATATATATATATATATATATATATATATATATATATATATATATATATATATATATATATATATATATATTTCCCGACACGCTGAGCAGTAGGGGGAGAGGATGTAGTCATGCCCTGGTGAGAGGGGATACCCCAAGAGGTAGGCTACTGTACACTCGGATACAAGTCTCCCAAAAATTGCCGAACAAGCGCGTTGTAGCAAGGAAAGGGGGAGGGGATGGGAAGGGTTGATTCTGCGTGTGCATGTCTATCGAAATATTTAGCCACCTTGTTGACGGTTCGCGTATGCTTGTAGTAACATATCCAAGCAGGGACAAAATCTGAAAATGGATCCTGGGCATAGACAGCCACAGAAGCAACAGCTGAAATGGAGACAAAAAAGGGGCGAATCCAGTCGACAAACACGGTCGTAAAAGAGGTTTACCGCAAGAGGCTCTTCAACGGGGAGTCGGGTGGGGGGTCTCGTCATAATTGAGTTGTTTTTACAAGCGTTCAGAAGCGCCTGATTACAGGAAGCTAAGACGCAAAGGTCGTGAGAACGGATTCTTAAACGTGGTAAGTGGGGGAGAGGGTGAATGGTAAAGAGAAAGGATAAAAGGGAGAGGAAAACCTTAGTAAGATATTTCTATTTTCAGTTTCATTAAGGGGAAGCTCCTCAAAATATGTCGAATCCTACACCGGCTATAAGACCAATTTTGTATGGTATATTTTCATGCCCTCACGCAAGGACAGACTACAACTTGATTGGCCACGAAAATATCTTAACACTATTGTATGTGCTGGCATAGTCAGTTCAATCCTATTTTCATAATTATTACTATTGTTGTTATTAAATTTATTATCATTATTATTTACTTGGTCACAAATTAAGGCGTACGAATAAATCTCTTGGCTTCTGTTGGATTTTTAAAAAAATGCAGTGCCCGAAGCGCATTCAACAAACTCACGGCCTAAAAGAAATAAGATTTCCATAATCCTTAAAATGGAAGAAGGGAGATACAGTATATCCAAAGCTTGGTGTGACGTGGCCTAAAGGGAGGTTGAGTTAGAACAACTTTTGAAGACTTTCGTTAAAATTAAGTCTCCAAAGGAACATCTGTGATGAATAAGCGAGTGTTTACTTATGCAAAATTAAAATAAACATCAATGAGACTGAAAATTAGGTTTCCATTTATGTAACTAGTATTTAAATTCAGAAAGACCACAATTTCTTTCCAATCTAGATGCTTCTACTTTTCACAGTGAAATATAGTTAAAGATCATTATTTAGACAGAATATCACAGATATAGATAGAAGACATGTAAAGTACGAGAATTTGCATTATTGTGAAGAAAAATAATACTTGACAAAATTTCAAGAGATGTGTAAAATGAAGCTGCGAAAGATAATTCTCAGAGAGGTGCTTTCGCTTCCCAACCGTATAGTGTTTATAAAATGATATATTGTTCTTGAAATACGAAGAATGAAGGAAACAAGGCTGTGAACATCAGGCTTCAATAGCAGGAAGGCAAATGTCAGGGGCGTTCAACAAAAGAATGTGTGCAACACAAAGAAGCAGCTTTCAAGATACCAATTGCTTGTAAAGCACAAAAAGGTAATTGTTCCTTTTTGTGGAAGTTGCAGTTTTACAAATGATTTTGAGAGAGAGAGAGAGAGAGAGAGAGAGAGAGAGAGAGAGAGAGAGAGAGAGAGAGAGAGCCTGAAATACATATAATACACCTTGTACACACATATTATACATATATATATATATATATATATATATATATATATATATATATATATATATATATATACAAATATATATATATTTATATATATATATATATATATATATATATATATATATATATATATATATATATATATATATATATATCTGTGTGCGCGCGCGCGACTGTGTGAGAGAGAGAGAGAGGAGGGTAAGCCCAAGGTAATAGAAAACAGGAACACCAATCTCCGGTTATTACAAGATATCAAAATGAAATACACGTAGAATCCGCTTATTAATAAAATCAGCAAAACTCAGACCTTTGATTCTCAAGTAAAAGAAAATGTCTTGCGAGAAAAGGGTCGTCAGCTAAAACAGTCGCCTGACCTTGGCTGATCCAACCATAAAGGAGATTTGGAAATTCCCGTTAACTCCCACTTTTTTTCTAACGTGTTGTTTACTTGTTACATCAGACAGGTGTCAACAAGATTCAGGGGGAGGATAGTTCGCGTCATGTATTAATCAATCATGTCTGTAATGTGTAAATGAATATAGTGACGTTAATCAATTAAAATAAAATAATCAGTTGCTCTCTCTCTCTCTCTCTCTCTCTCTCTCTCTCTCTCTCTCTCTCTCTCTCTCTCTCCCTCCTACGAAGTCGGAGGCCATAGTAATTGTGACACCCAATTATAGAAATTAATTCCTTTCTCCTTTCTCCCAATACATATCCTTTCAAAGTATATTAGGAAAAAAGCTAATAGTGTTAAAATCTAATAGCCCAATCTAGCATACGGAGAAAGGCTGATACTTACAATTGTAATACAGATTAATAAAAGAAGGGGAATGCAAAGATGAACAGAACAATGAAAATGAAGAATGAAAACATTACAAACGAATGAATGAATGAATGAAAAGAATCTCAAAACAGCCGGGATGCTCCTACGCAGCCGTCGAAATGAGTGACCTCAAAAGAATGTGGGACAGAGATCGCGCTGGGCATAACATCAGGTTTGAAGCCAGACGGCTGGCCACCAAGCCTTTTGCATTTGTATTCTATGGCTGCAAGACTTAAATACAGAGTGGAAAAGGAGAACGCAAGGTCAATAAAGACTTGAAATCATTTCAATGTCTAATGCTTCCGTAATTACTGGCCACGTTACTAATTACAAAATAGGTAATCAAGATTACGATAAAGGTAGGCCTAAGCAGGGAATTTTGGGAGGCCTT
>NC_090746.1:52614087-52634087 GCF_036898095.1 Palaemon carinicauda
TATATATACATTTATATATATATATATATATATATATATATATATATATGTGTGTGTGTGTGTGTGTATATATATGTGTATGTGTGTGTGTGTGTGTGTAAACTCGGGCATTCTATTCTCTCTTATTTATCTTCCTCTTGTTTTTTTCTAAGTATTTATAGTTTATATATGAAAGATTTATTTTAAAGTTGTTACTGTTCTTAAAATATTTTAATTGTTCATTACTTCTCGCTTAGTTCAATTATTTCCTTTCCTCGCTGAGCTATTTTCCCCTATTGGAGCCCTTCGGCTTAAAGGATCCTGCTTTTAAAACTAAGGTTGTAGCTTAGCAAGTAATATATATATATATATATATATATATATATATATATATATATATATATATATATATATATATATATATATATATATATATATACATTTATATTCATATGTACTGCATTATATGTATTGTTTTGCTGTTTATTGTTATCAAAAAGAAAAAAAAAATTCAAACCCGGACTAAACGAAGCAAATGGAATGTGACACTATAAATAAAGCCAAATGGCAAATATCGTCTTCGGGTACCGACAGGTGACCTACATTTTGTTTATAAACAACAACGCCTCTTTTAGCCAACACAGAAGAATTGTAGTTGTTTTGTACTCACCCTATCGGCGCCCTCCGTAAGTTCCAGGATGCGGAATTCTTGAAGGTCGGCGTGGTCTCTGGCCTCCTGGAGGTCGGCCTCGAGTCGGGAATTCTGAGCTTCTAGCTCCATGACACGGCTCGACAAGAACCACTGGGTGAGACATTCTGGAAATAAAGAAAGAGTAGTTGGTACATGAACTGTTTTGGAAATTATATGATCAAGAATTTATCTAGAAATGTATATATGGTCTAAAATTCAATACAATTCTTGGAACACTATGTTATGAATTATACTTATTGAATAAAAACCAGGTTTAACATAGTAAATACATTGAAATAATTTCTTACTGTGAGAAAATTCTATAAATCAGGATTTGTACAGAACGAACTTTAGAAAATAAGTTCTTTGCTTAATCAATAAGAAGAAAATTCTTCCCCCTTTTAAAGTTGAGGTTTTCGTAAAATTGCACATAAAATCATTCTGCAGATAAGCTTTACCAGTAACAAATAAGAACACCCTGTTATCTGGAGAATGATTCTTCAGTCTTATGGAGGGCTCAGATTGTACCAAAGAATAGATACAGTATTCAAAAGCATTCCTTTAAGGCAGTGATTCCCAACCTTTTTGTGATCGAGTACCACTTGGAGGTCCCGTACCACTTGGTTCCAGAGAAACTAAATTCGATCAGATACCACTTTATTTCTATAATTGTAAAAATAGAACACGCAAATTAACTAAAAAAACAACTCAATGCAAGGGCTGTATCTGCTTCTTCTCCACCAGCTGGTCAATGCAGGGCATGACTTTGCTCACAGCACATCGGAAATCATGCCCGGGCGCAGCAAGACGGTTTCGGCTCTTTGACTTGATGGCCATGAAGGCTGAGAACCCCTGCTCGCACTCCCACGTCGAGGGGAAAATCAGTAGCTGGGGAACAGCGTGACGGGCTAGCGTCGAGTACGAGGAGGCCATGCTCACCCAGAAGTTTAAAGGAGAGCATTCATTGTGCTTTGTCTTTGCTGTCTCGTCAGCCTGGATATCTATGAGTTCCTCTTATTCCCCGGTCCCAACAGGCAGATCGACTGGATCAACGGAGAACGGATTGGCGACGTAGGCACAACATGTCACGTCCGGGAAGTAATGCTTCAATTCACTCTTGAGCAGTGAGAGGTGATGGACGATTTCTTGGGCAAATTCATCAGTGGGCTCCCTCTCAAGGGTAGTCAGGAGTACGAACATTCCGTAGCGTTTGCTCTCCACGTTCATGACCCCGAAAGTGTTCGCGTACCACCTGGAAGGCCCTCACGTACCACTAGTGGTACGCGTACCACAGGTTGGGAACCACTGCTTTAAGGTATATATTTGACATACCTAATTCTGTTAAGAACTTTCACGATCTGACAATAACTTTACAAATAGCGTTTCATGTATTCACTATACAAAAATTTATAGAAAGACAAATTTGACTTTAATTAAAGTCACTAAAATATTATATCACAAAAAGAGTATCCAGGATTTTCAGACTTGAAAATTTAAAGAATTGAAATTATAAAATTATAAAATATAGCGAAAACAAACCCGGTTTAAAATTATAAACTATAGCGAAAACAAACACGGGTTTTCAGACTTTGATTCTATTTGAACCTGAATTGAAAAAAAAAAAAATGAAGCTGTTTCATGAAAACTGTACCATACCCGCCATAAGTCAATGAATAAACAAGAAAAACAAGATAATCATAATACAATCATTTATCAAGCTGTTGTAAAATATCATAGAAAAAAATTAAATTATTTTTGTCAGGTGACTGTACACATAATTGCGATGTTTGAATTGGACACGCATAGAATAAACAAAATAGACTAGACACCCCTAAAACACTATTTTCTCCTATAACCAACACATTTTCTATTCCTTTGAGTCCTTGACTAATGTATTTTTACGAAAGCTACCTTGTCACATTTTATTGGTTCCTTAGGTAATTGATAAAAAAAAAATCTAATAAAAACTTCAAAGTTACGGTTGCAACCAATAATAATAATAATAATAATAATAATAATAATAATAATAATAATGATATTAATAATAATAATAATAATAATAATAATAATAATAATAATGAATTCATATATTTCAAGCAAATATTCTTCAGCCCAGGTTAGATAGTTTTGAAATTGGTATACAAAATGTAGTATATTCTTGTTACTTAGAAATAATCTCAAGAAGTATGGTAGAATTTCATCCAATCTTACATAGTTATTAAACATATATTTTAAAAATAGTTTAAGGACTCTTCATATACCTAGACAGGATCAATAATCTTAAATCTTCAAATATTGCAAATTAGCATTCCCTTATGAAGTGATTATCTTGTTATTAAACTTTGCAAACTGTATTCAAAATAATTTCAGAATAAGTCATTATATCATGAACTGTTCAGTGGAATAATATTCCAACGAAGCTTGATTCAAACTAAAAGTGCTAATATAAAAAATAATTCATGTATCAATATACATGCACATGCACTTCCACACTGCTAACACATTTATAAATGCTATTTTATTTACATTATACTGCTTTTGATATAATTTTTAACAAAATGGTCTTGCGCTGTTAAAGGCAACATTATTTTCAAATACTAATATCTTAGAGGTTTATAACACACGTCTCTGTTGTTTCCTAGTTTCTCGTAAAGTGTATGGGCATTCAACAGGGAACCCTTTCAAGCAGAATTGTGATATTTTGTCTTTTTCCATAATAATAATAATAATAATAATAATAATAATAATAATAATAACAACAAGGGCCAGTAAATATTTTGGAGTATGCCTACACCAAATATGGGTGACAGGCATCCGAAATAATTCCCATATCAAATTTTAGCTTTGATATCTTTTTGTGTCATAAATTTAATATCCCATTATAAAACACATTTCTCAAAAATATATATAAAATAAAAGATTCTACTTCAAACTGACGGCTCTATCTAATTGTGGAGGATTTCTTTGTCTTTGAACATTAATGGATATGTAGCTCAGACTATGTTTTCCAGAATAGTTGTTCAAATTAGCATCTCAAAAAGGGTCATCAATAACTGGCAGTAAACAGCCAACACAGTAACCATACGCTGTATTACATAACGAGGTACTTTTACCTTCATATTTTTTTGTACATTTTTGTCTTGCGTATAGCCGTATATAGTTTCGTTTACAGTACTTGGGTCTTCGGCAATTTCTTCATTCATTGATTATGATTACTATCTTTTCCGGGCACTTGGAAATTGAAAAGTTGTGCACATTAGAGGAGAGGGAAAAGTGGAGTAGAGTAAGGTCTGGAGTCGCTGTATTGCTTTGCTTCAGAACTGAGTACCATTCAGTTGGTTCTTATACTGTAACTATAAATCCCGGAAATTGTTACTAAAGGCAACCATATGCGAATACAGGGAAACAAAGTTCCAAGAATCAACTATCACCAGAAAAATCTTCATCATGAAGAGAAGCCTAAAAATTGATAAGGAAAGCCAAGGAAAGTATCTCGGATGTCACTGCTGGAAATACCTGCAAAACGCTAAGGCCAAGTACGAGATCTTAATTAAAAGTGAGGTAGAACTTCTGAAGGGGTTAGTCACCTGGAAAGCATACATATTCCGTACAGCTGAAAACCAGCCAAACACAGAATAACAACTCAGAAGGGAGATGAACCAAAATCTAGTTCAAAACAGTCATCGTGCTCGGAGGCCTACAGATGTGTTCACTAATATAAAGAATATTCCAGAATACAAGAAAAAGGGAACTGAATAAAAAAAGAAAGAGGATGAAATACAATGATAAATTGTATAAAATAATAGAAAAGGTGGCTTATAAGTAATGTTTCATTTCATAAAAAATTATATCAAACCTAATACATTTATGAAATCTAGCGTAGTAACTCCCACGAAAGATTCTATGAGAAATCTGAGCTCAGTAACTATGTTCAAGGTATTCGAGAGAATATTAATGGTTTCAGACTTGAGAAATCAAACCCTATTGATGGAAATCTAACTTTGCCTATGAATAGATCCTAGATCAGACTTAACCCCTGGCCAATTCATTCCATCCCTGACAAAAGACTTTTGATAGTAGAAATTCTATATACTTTAAAATTTCTGGCAATTCCTTAGCAGTGAACAGTACAATTAAAAACAAATTTATTGAGCACTAAAGTGGCCCTGGAATAGCTTATGAAAATAAAACCTTCCGCTGAAACTAAATTTTTCATCAAAATTAACAGAGACTGCCCTTATAGCACCGATTTCTTTTGTTCAAGGGAAGAAATTGCATTTGAAAATAAAAATATGAAATTATGAAAAAAGATTTAGGTACCACTAAAGGCTCGTGCTCATCATTTTTGTCAATTATAAGAAACAAATAAATGCTAAACCAGGGACAAATTTAATGTCTTCATGATATTCATACCATATGCTACAAAAACAAATGTACTAACATTACTTAGAAAAGAATGATGTTAAATACAAAACAGACAATTTAGGATTAAAAAAAAAACACTTTCTGGCCACGTGGAATCCTGATACAATTAAACAGATCAACATAAAAAGAAATATAAGTTATAATCAATGTGAATTCTTGTGATAACTTCAACAGTTTTTTATCTTTTTGGATGGATTCACGATTGTTACTTGAACAGATTCCAGAAATCCCTGGCATTGTTAAGAGTCATTAGACAAACATGAACAGTACAGATTATTTTCAAAGTAATTTTTTCTTAATTAGGAATAATATTGTAAGAAAAATATTTCATTGTATAAAGCAGCATTTGCCATAATTAATGTAAATTATAGAATTTACATAACATCTAATTCATCTAATACACTAGTTTCAATATTACCGTATTCCATATCATCAACACTAATTGTGCAATGGTAGGTTTGTTGAACTATTTCCAATACTGATTTACTGGAAACTGAACCAAAAAGTATTAAGGAGAAAATGCTATAAACACTGGCAAAAAGGACACATTTGACAGACTTTTCAGTTTGTTAATACTGTATTCTAATCATATTTTACCTCGAAATTAAGTCAAATTTACGTCCTCAAAAATATCTTATTAAATCCATTCTTGGAGGATTATGAAATGCCCGGTACTGAAATAAACTGTCAAAACAAACTATGGTACTTAACATTGGTAAAGGTGAAGTAGCAACGTCAGTCATGTTGAATTAACGACAATCACTTGCGAAAAACACTGAGCAAAACACTTATCGACTTTGCGGGCAAGTCCAAAACAGAAGGATGACCTGGAGAGCGCGAGTAGTAGGTGTCGGTGGGGTAGCCCAACTGTATTCTCTGGGGCCTGTCACGGCCCTCCCCTTTGATGAAGGGATTATCTAAATGGAAGGCAGCCTGTGAATAGTGGTTTTCACACGCCCTTGTTAAATACACGACACCCACAAAATGATCGCACGAGGGTTGTAACCTCTGCATTCCATGCTTTTATATTTCTCTAGTATATTTGGAAGATTTATATTAGAAAAGTGTAAAGAAGGACCCTTTTCACCGGGCGTCACAGGTCTCTCCCCAGAAATAGATTTTTCCTTCGTCAAAATCCCTTTAATTGTCGTCTGCTTTCAGTAGATTGAATGATTAGTTAACACTTAACTTAAATGTTTGGTTTTTATCCTTTTCATCATTTATAAAAGTAATCAAGATAATTCTTAACACAGAAATTATGGAAACTAGAGTAGTTTGAGTTTAATTCACCAAGCAATAACTAATAAATTACTGACCCGTCACTCATCCAAACACAAGTAGACTGGTTTTTCCAAGCTCACCAAAAATTCTTTGTCAGTCAGTATAATCATTCCCATAGCTATTTGATAATCTCAAAAGCACAACAGTACTTTCATATCTACTTCATGTGCAGACAACTGAAAGACTTTATAGTAGTCTTAGCTGATATATCTCTCTTAATTAGATATGATTGGATATTTCAGCTTTTGCGTACCAATAATGAGAACACATAATCCAAAGTTTCTATTACTAAATCTTAATCTGTTACACGCTCACTAATAAAGTCCAATGTAGGTCTCAGTAAAATTAATTGCAAAACAGAAATGTACACACCAATAATATACATTTATTCCTTTTTAATATAATTTTTCCTTCTCCAGTTGCTTTTGAAAGTGCATTCCATACCTTTATCTCCACTTAGAATGTTCTCAAGGGATTTAATCCCCAGTTTGAATGTTTGGAAGAAACACTTCTAAATAATTGAAAACTCAAATGCTGTTGACTGAAGTCAGGAAGTCAACAGATTATTATTATTATTATTATTAAATGCTAAGCTACAACCCTAGTTGGAAAAGCAGGATGCTATAAGCCCAGGGGCCCCAACAGGGAAAATAGCTCAGTGAGGAAAGGAAACATGGAAAAATAAAATATTTTAAGAATAGTAACAACATTTAAATAAATATTTCCTATATAAACAATAAAAACTTCAACAAAACAAGAGAAAGAGAAACTAGATACAACAGTGTGCCTGAGTGTACCCTCAAGCAAGAGAACTCTAACCCAAGACAGTGGAAGGCCATGGTACAGAGGCTATAGCACTTCCCAAGACTAGAGAACAATGGTTTGATTTTGGAGTGTCCTTCTCCTAGAAGAGCTGCTTACCATAGCTAAAGAGTCTCTTCTACCCTTACCAAGAGGAAAGTAGCCACTGAACAATTACATTGCCGTAGTTAACCCCTGGGGTGAAGAAGAATTGTTTAGTAATCTCAGTGTTGTCAGGTGTATGAGGACAGAGGAGAATCTGTAAAGAATAGGCCAGACTATTCGATGTCTGTGTAGGCAAAGGGAAAGAACCGTAACCAGAGAGAAGGATCCAATATGGTACTGTCTGGCCAGTCAAAGGACCCCCTAACTCTCTAGCGGTAGTATCTCAACGGGCGGCTGGTGCCCTGGCCAACCTACTAGGTGAGTCACTTGTTAACATTATTATTGAAATTTTAAGTAAAAGATTACTATAGAAAAGTAATATTTGGTGTTCTTCAGGATAGCATTCTCAGCTCATTAATTTTCCTACTATAAATGCATGATATGTAGTTTGATCTAAAAAACCAATTCATTGCATAGACAGATGATGCTACTCCCTCAGCATCAATTCCATTTCTTGAATGTAGACCTATAGTAGCAGAACTCCTTAATAGAGATCTATCTAAAATTAGTAAATGGTGGAAATTATGGGGCATGAAGTTGAATCTAACAAAACTCAAAGTATGATTGTAAGTATTATGAGGACAGTGGGTCCTCAATATTCAGATCACAGCATTGTTAATGTTTCTTTAACATTATATGTCTCTTAAAATTTCATGTGTGATTGTTGATAGCAAATTCACTTTTGAGAGAAACACTTGGATTAATAGCTCAATCTCTATCAAAGTTTCTTTTACTAAAAACATATTTTTAATTTTGGCAAATATTCCAGATTTTTCCAAATTCATCAGTCTTTTTGCTTTTGACCACTCGACTCAGTCGCCATCTAAATTTAAAATATCAGAGACTTTGTATAACAACAGGCTTATTTCCACGTGCATAGAACGACACCTAATCTAACCTACATGCTGTGTCCTTACCTACTTACCCAACGGGAAGCTAAACCGGCCCCCCTCCCTTAAACTGCCACATTCTAAGCAATATTGTTGAAAATAAGCGAGTTATGGAACATGGCCGTCATTACACATACACTTAATACATAAAATTCTATATTTTCTGCATATATAATCCACAGCTCTTGTGAATACTTTCATTTAATGATTTATGAGACAAAACTGTGCTGGCTTGATAAAATATAAGTAGGCAATAGAAAAAACAAAGAAATAAGTATCTCATACAATAAAATGAGTTCTCATGACCATCAACTTTCCACCTTGGGATGTAAATAAAGTTGAGTAATGTTTGTCTTTATA
The DNA here is from genome assembly GCF_036898095.1 of Palaemon carinicauda. NCBI lineage: Eukaryota > Metazoa > Arthropoda > Malacostraca > Decapoda > Palaemonidae > Palaemon > Palaemon carinicauda. The sequence goes on from NC_090746.1 coordinate 52,622,680, forward strand.
TAAGTAACAATTCTACAATATATTCTCTTTTTTATTCCTCTTTGTGCTATATCTAAAAGGTTTATCTATAGAGAATGAAAGACCAAAGGACAAGAGTTACCAGTGTATCTTATTGTTTTAGGCTATATATATACTTTACAGTATTCACTAAGCATTCTTCCTTCCCCTATACCATTTTCAAAACCCTGTACTCAGGAAATCAGAAAATCCATAAGTTTATGCTTCAACTGAAAAGGAATACAATTTATTCATAAAAGAAACTCTTTCTGGTACAACAGAGGAACATAGGTGGTGGACTACCCTTAAATCTGCACTCTCTGGTGTAGATGCAACAGTTCCTCCTTTACTTAAACCAGATGGCTCTGTGCCTCACTGTCCAAAGGAAAAGGCAACCCTTTGGGCTGATGTGTTTGACAGTAAGAAGAGTAATGAGAAACTTGATCTTCCTCATTCCTGTTTTCCTGAGGCTAAACTAACTAGTTTAGCTTTCTGATCTCGTGAAATTAAAGCTCTCTTGATGGACCTTTTTGTTTGTGGAGGTGCAGACCAAAATGGTATTTTTCCTTTATTTTTTATAAAGACTGCAGATTTCTTAGCTCCAAAGTTATCTATTATTTTGCGCAAGTTAGCAAGAAGAGGAATTTTTAGCACTTGTTGATGAATTGGTAATGGTAATCCACTATGTAAATGTGTTTGTGGTAGCTCAAGTCCAACTGATTACCGCCCAATTTCCATAACTCCCATATTATCTAAAGGTTTTGAACGTCTTTTGGCAAAATGTCTTAATAGGTGTGCCAGAGGTAATCATCTGTTCCCTAGTTTGCAATTTGGTTTTCGTAAAGGCCTTGGAGCATGTAATGCCCTTCTTACAATCTCAAATGCTGTACAGAAATCCCTTGATTGTGGAAAGGAAGTTTGTATGATTGGCCTTGATTTTTGTGCTCCCTTTGACCATGTCAATCATGAGGGCCATGTTTTCAAACTCAAACAGTTGGGAGTAGGTGGGTCGTTTCTTAGCATCATTATTGAATTTTCCAGTAATAGATCGCAAAGAGCTGTTGTTGATGGGCACCATTGTGAGTATAGGAATGTGATATCTGGTGTTCTTCAAGGCAGTGTTCTTGGCCCATTACTTTTTTATTATATACACATAACATGTGGTTTAGCTTAAAAAACAAGCTTGTTGCATATGCAGATGATGCTACACTCCTTGCATCATCGCATCTCCTGAATATAGATCTTCCTAATCGGGTAATTGAATCAACTGAACTTCAAAAGTTCAAACTTGAACCAAATGTTTTTATGTTGAACAGGCTGACATAAGTCTTTTTATAGTTTATATATGATATATTTGTTTTGATGTTGTTACTGTTTTTAAAATATTCTATCTTAATTGTTCATTATTTATTAGATCGTTTATATATTTCCTTATATCCTTTCCTCACTGGGCTATTTTTCCCTGTTGGAGCCTATGGGCTTATATAATCTTGTTTTTCCAAATAAGGCTGTAGCTTAGCTAGTAGCAGTAATGATAATAATAATAAAAATAAAAATAATAATAACAATAATAATAATAATAATAATAATAATAATAATAATAATAATATGATATAATTCCTCACCTTTATCTCCAAGATCCACACAGGGGGAGCTGGCATTGGATGTTGACGCCAGCAGATTCTGCCACTCATCCGATAATTGAGCATATTGACTGCCGTATTTGTTGTCTGCCACCTGAAAATATACTATAGTTAATATATGAAAGGATTGGATTGAATTGGATTTATGAATATGTGCTAGAGAATAGAGGTAAGCAGAAGGATATAAAGCAAATGAAGTAAGGGAATGGAGGATTGCTACAAAGACCCTTAAGTAATGCCTACAGGGCACCAGATGAGGTGCACTGATGGCACCATCCCCCTGCAGAGCAAATACAACAAAATATGCTGGTCATTAGTAAACAAACACAAAAACCTGCTTACCCAAAAATCAAAGAAAGTACAAACACAAGAAATAAATAAGGAAGACACTTATAAGTAAAATTAAATATATACGAAAAAAATCCAATTTGACCAAGAAAACTTAAAATATTTATCTTTATACCCAGCAAGTTCTCTACTGAATAGAGCCTAGCTATGTAAATACAGTACAGAATTACATCATATGAAATAAATCTGACTCTTAGTTTCTGTTAAGTAAAATGGCGCTTACACAGGAAAAAAAAATCACTGACTGATTACTTGTATTTATGTATTGCAGATACTGCTTATTAGATGCATATACAGCATAGTACTTTTAAGGACACGACCGTTTATTTAATAAACTACAGAATTTCCTCCACGAAACTATTTACAAGAGACCAAAAAATTGGGATACCTAATAAATTTGCAAGACAGCAAATCTATTAAGTATTACTTTATTCAGTAATGCAAATTCTAAATAAATGTACAGTACTTTGTTCACAATAATGATCGGGGTTTTGACATTTCAACTCCCAAATATTATTTTTATAAGTATCATCAACATTGTTATAATTTCTAGTTTTCAGTTTGTAGATATACTTCATAATTCATTAAGTTATTCATCCCTCCAAATGGCACTTTTCTTTTCAAACTTACATTATATCTTTATTGAAGTTCTTAATCTCTCAATATAAAATTATAACAATACTAATAACAACAATAAATCTTTCAATATATATTTACTAGCTTCCAAATATATGAATACTATCTTGGAACTTCTGACTTTTCTTCAAATTAAAACTGTGTGACAAATCTTATTTTCCTATATAAATACGTTTGAAAAACTATCTCGGATATCTTAACAATTCATGCAAAATGAATTTTACTTTTTGGTGAGTTGGTAAGTTTTAAATACGATAAAATTTCTTTATATCACTTAATATGATAAAAAGAATACATTTTTCCTAATGTTTATATTTTCATCATATAGATTTTAGCTCTAATGGATAAGATAGTATAATTACACAGCAGTAAGAAAAAATTAATCAAAAAGAAATTCGGTTATTGAAAAGGTGACATTCATCCACATAATGCATTGTTTCGCTACGTGAACGAGTTTACCTAAATATTCCCCACCGTTTTGTGACTTCTGCCTTTGGGGGGTTATCTGCTTAAAAAACCTTATTTATGAGGGTAAAGAAAGTGTTACTCTCACACTACTATTTAGACTACAAAGTATTGAGTAAGTTTATATCTACATCAAAAAAATAATTTCGACCAACTGAAATTATCGAAGTATACAACAAACAATAATACAACAGTGAAATATAAAGCCATCATTTTCAAAAGTATGTGTTCAAACCCATGAAACGGAGTGGGGTGAATGATTAATTTAGTTAGTCATACAAGGAAAACAGAAAATGTAACAGCCTGTGTCATCAAAGAAAATGGTAATAAACTTAGGGATGACTTACTTAACTCTGTTTTGTATACTTTCTTCACAGTGAAAGATATACAGGTATACGAACATTAACTTTCAATTTTGATTCCTTTTGCCATCGACCTTCCTTGTCAAACTACTTGTACAGTTAACATATCCTAAAACTAAATGAAATTAGAATAAACACGACTCAGGCATGTCAGAACTTTAAAATTAATTGGTCTCACCTTTGGCCAAGTGGGTGGTTCAGTACCGGGCGTTGTGGGTGTGAGGAAGGCGGTGGGTGTGTGCGGGTGGTCTGTCTCCTCGTCGTAGAGGCCTTCTGGGTGGTCGAAGGTGTGAAGAGGGGAGGGATCGGGTGTCGTCGGAGACGAGATCGGTGACAGTTCTTCGTCGCTGGATTGTTCAAGAACGGTGGGAAGCTCGCTTACCTGGGGAATATCCAGGTAAAGTCAGGCCCAATGGTAATCATAAATGCAATAGGGTTTTATTAATTATGAGAATTTATAGGTCTGATATTAGTAATGAAAATTATTCTTGCAGTGCAGTCGTAATTTCTTTTTACTTAATAATGTATTGAATTTATTTTTTTTTAATAACACGAATGGTCAGAAATTGAGATATAATTGGCAATAGGGATTATCTTTATGACAAAAAAAAACATTTGTGGATTTAATTTCCACAATAATAACAATAATAATTATCATTATTAATTACTGCTATAATCAATATCATTAGTACTAGTATCCTTCACCTTCGCTACAGAAAACATGTTGACTTAGGAGAATTGGCCATGAAAAAACGTAACGATACAAAGGCAAACTATCTTTACTTTTATAAGGATGTACTGTAGGCCTAGTGTTCTTCCTAGTGACTAAAATGACTTCTAAAATAAATTGATATCCTTGAAAAGACACCAAATTGTTAGCTACTGTATAATCAGCTTTGAAGTATAACCATCTTACAAAAAAAAAAAGAAAAAAAAAACCACATTAACATGAAGAAAATCATCTAAATGCTTACAAAAAATATCAGATACAAAAGCTTATTAAAATGGCTTAAAATAAAATTTGTATAATTTTAAAAGGATACATTATTATCATTTAAAAATCTTACATATCATAAATAAGAACTCTGAAAAAATGTAAGCATAAACTCAGGAAAGTCACGATTTAAACAAAATGATCCTTAAGAATAATATATTAAGTGAACATTCGTCAACCATCATAAATTAAAAGTTATTTTCATCTGCTTTACCTTAACGCATGATTCCCTTCTTGGGGGCCAGACGGGAGGGGAGGTGGCAATGGCCATGCATTCGCGGTCCTGAAAAGTTTCGAAGATGAGCAATGTGATAAACATTGGGAATTGAAGAAGGGAAATCAAAACAAACAAGGGCAACAGGTTTAAGCGAACAGTTTTCCTTCGCTTTTTTGGATTTAGCTAAGGTAAATTTTGTTCTCCTCTGAAATACTCAGTCTTTAAAGGGATGCTACTAACAAAATATTCAATTATAATCTGTATTACTATACAATCAGTGTAAACACTATTTTTCATAACTAATGAGAATATTCTTTTAACATACTGAATGACACGAAAAGTAAAGTCAGACTAGGAATAATAGATGACAACATATATGCTATTATAAAATTAGTAATCTATATACTTCAATTAGTATTTCAAAGTGATGAAGGAATTGGTATTATAATGCAAAAACAAAAACTGCAAGGCACTGGAGTCGAAATAAATTACAATAAAGATATCAGGTCATTAAATAAAAATATTCAACTCTAAATTTAGGATAATGAATAACACAAGGATTACTTATGTTAGCAAAGTCAATCAGAACAAACAGAGAAAAACAAATACAAAGAGAACTTTAAAACCAGTACAGATGAACAACCCTCACCATGGCTTCCTCCGTGAGGTCAGTGATCTTGGCCTGCTGTTCGTCGATGATCTCTTTCTGCTCGGCGATCCTCTGCAGGTTGGCCTCGATCGCCTCCTGCTGGTCATAGGTCTTCTTGAGCAGTTCCTCGACCTCAAGTCTGGCGTTCTCCAGCTGCAGGCGGAGATCTTCGTTCTCGGAGGCCATCGAGATCCCGGACTCGATCGACTGTTCCATCGGGGTGGTGGCGGCGCTGCCTAGGGATTTGGATGGCACTGGCGTACTTGGGGGGAGAGGGAGGAGGATTACGTTGCTACTAAGGCTGCCACTGTTGCTGAGATTGCTGGCAGTGCTGATGCTGCTGCTACTCGACTCCTGAAACGAGGCATACATTTCGTGAGTTAGCAAACATTTGGATCTGTTCGATTCCTGCAATGAAGCATACATTTCGAGTCTGCGAATGTTTGGATTTGCTCGACTTCTGCAATAAGATCAACATTCCAAGAGTCAGCAAACGTTTAGGTCTGCTCGACTCCTGCAATGAGGCATACATTTCAAGAGTCAACAAGCATCTGGATATAGGCATGAACTTCTGTTTAGCTGGTTAGGGGTGCCATACCATACCATACCCTTGCGAATAATTGTTAAATTTGGGTATTTATGTCTACATGTGCTGAGATTTGGCCAGAGGTGCCATACAGTGCTCTGATGTTTGATTACGCGGAATTTGGGTTTGGGAGTCTGGGAGCGTTAGTGTGGCCTGGACCATTACACAGTACTGTAAAAATATTTGAGCACTGACTGATGTGATTTGTCCGTAGTACTGTAAATAAGTATTTATAGTGTTAATTTCTTGGAGCACCAAGACCCTTTTTTCTTACTTACAAATGTTTAAGAGCATTAGCATCTGTTCAGAGCACTGTACTGCACCAAAAAGTATAATACTGATCATTTTCTACTTTATAAAAACCAGCCTGGTGTACTATATGATTTATATATCATGGTAGATAATCGTTTATGTAAAGTATAACAATTTCTATATGATCATGACTCTTGCGTGTATAGATTCTATATAAATGACTGTACTAAGGGTGAGGAGGAATGTGTCTCTAATACTACATGGTGTAATTAAGTAACTTCCGAAAGCAATTAACATCGTTGTATAGAAAAGATGCTGAAGGCTTTTAAAACGGAATAATAATGAGTACGAGGTGGTAACATAATAAGCGTGATGGATGCTGAAAATACGATGGAATTTGTTCGGGATTACTGAAGAAGTAATTGAAAGAAGACTACTAGAAATTTAAAAACAAATTCAGAATGCGATTTCATCTTAAGTTTTGCAAATGAGAATGGGATAAAAAATAAAGCAAAGCGAGTCAAGTAAAGGCAAGGTGAAATGCAAACATCTTATGAGACATAACCTCACGTTTTGTCTGCCAATTATTAATTCTTACTAAACCACTTAAATATTAAATTTGAAACTCCTTAAGTAATTAAATCTAAACTTCTTGATTAATTTATGCATTTGTGAGATATGTCTCTAACCTTAGTTCGAGTAAAATTGTTTCTTACCTTCATGGTACAAGATGGGAGGCGAAATCTCCACTAAGGAAAGAGACAGATTGGTCAATAATATGGACATTCCATTTCCAATATCAAAAGATTGGATAAATTTAAAAACTATACAGAATTGGAAATAGTATGTTACATGTATTTTGAATTATTTTATAGTGTTAATTTGTTTTCTCTTTATCTAAAACTATCAAAATAATGTGAATGTTTAAAATTTGATCTACTGTTGATAAAAAACTAATATTAGTATAATAATGTAAATTTATTATTTGTTATAGAGTACCATTAACCAACAATCATATGATTTAAAAATAGACTGAATAAAAATTATTCTGTATATGACCACAGAACAAGTCTTATGCATTTTGACAATAGTAATGATCATCTCACCCATTAGTAAACAATACACAGTAATACATATAAAGAGAAAAAGAGAGATAAAAGGTTAATCATCCAAGTTTCAATATTTACACTTTTCATTTTCATCACCTTCTCTCGTATTCTTCCATCCTTGGTATTTCCTCCTTCTTTGTTCTTTTTGCTACTCACACTGGACCCTCCACCCCGAGTCTGGAAAAGGAAAAGAAAAATCAATAAGTTACATTAATTTCAAGCTATAAAAACTAGAAAAAAAAATATTTCAGTACTATCTAATTCTATACAAAACTTGAACCTAAAGAATTTTAAAGATAAGCATATCTTTAATGAGAAAATGTACGAGAAAGTATGTTTAAAAACGTTGTGTCCGCACAGAGATTGGATGGGAGACCACTGGTAAAGACCAGACGCCATCTGCACACGAGATGGGGTGTAGGTCGACTACCGCATCACATTAATATTTGTCAAAAAATTTAGTAGAAGATTGTGCTTTTTTGATACCACAACTTCAGCAGGAAAATAATTTTGCTTATATATATATATATATATATATATATATATATATATATATATATATATATATATATATATATATATATATATATATATATGTATATATATGTATATATATACATATATATACAGATATATATATATATATATGTATATTTTTATACATATATATATACATACATATATATATGTGTGTGTATATATACATATATATATATATATATATATATATATATATATATACATAAATATGTGTATGTATGTGTGTGTGTTTTGTGTATATATATACTATATATACTTAAATATATCATATATACAGTATGCATATATATAAAATGAATGTGTGCTTGCATGCAAGTGCGTATCCTCGTGATTAGAAGCAAGTAAGACTTAGTGTATAAAAAGAAATTTGTAAAATATTGTTCTACCAACACACGTTACGATGACTGTGATTGCCATATTTCCATATTAAAACTAATGTATCGGTTTCTCAATGCTGCTCTTAATCGTATATGCTTTATTTGTGTCCTGGATTTCCTGTTTATTTCTCTTAAGATGGGATGCTTGGAAATAATAATAATAATAATAATAATAATAATAATAATAATAATAATAATAATAATAAACGCACTGAACAGTGATGAAGATAAAACAAAATAAAATAATAAAACTGAACCTTCATAAATTGCAAATGGGAGGAAACTTGTGTTTGGCATCAAAGTTGAAATCCAGAGGCTTATGTGAATAGACTATTACAGTAAATAGGTGTAGCTTCTCATCGTTAAATATCCTCTTGTATCTTTGCTGCTTCCCTAACCTAAGATTTGAAACAATACATATATACCTATATGCTTAATATATGGATGTATAATGTATGCCTTCATTATACTTCGTGTGTGTGTATATGTATGTATGTATATATATATATATATATATATATATATATATATATATATATATATATATATATATATATATATGTGTGTGTGTGTATATATATATATATATATATATATATATATATACATATATATATATATATATATATATATATATATATATATATATATATATATATAAAAATAAAACGGCTTGGACCTCTGATACACCGACTCCCCTGGCGTTATAGCAAGTGAGATTGGTTCTCCTGTTAGGATATCTGATCATGCCTCGATTTCATTAGTAGGGAAGACTGATCAGCCTGTCCCTTATGTATCATACTCATGTAAGATTTATATGAAATCTCGAGCAGACTGGAATGGGATTTTGAGTGATCTTTTGGGCTTGAATTGGTCACAATTTTATAGTAGAATTGATCCTGTTGTCCCATTGAATAAGAATCTAGTCAACATAATTGATAGGCATATCCCTTCTCGTGTGATAGTATACCGAGTGAAGGACAAACCCTAGTTCAATGATAATTTTAGACGTGCTTATTTGGAGAAGCCGGGGGCCTATCATCTTTGGATGGGTAACAGATCAAATTTGACTTGGAATAACTATACTCAGCTTAAGAGCTTTTGCTCAGTATTTATGCTTTAACTGAAAAGGGATACAATTTAACCATAAAAGAAACCCTTTCTGATACAATCAAGGTACATAAGTGGAGAACTACCCTTAAATCTGCAATCTTTGGTGTAGATGCAACATTTCCTCCTTTACTTAAACCAGATGGCTCTGCCACTCACTGTCTAAAGGAAAAACAACCCTTTTGGCGGATGTGTTTGACAGTAAATAGAGTAATAAGAAACTTGATCTTCCCCATTCTTGTTTTTTCTGGGGCTAAACTAACTAGTTTAGTTTTCGATCTCGTGAAATTAAAGCTCTTGATGGACCTCCATGCTTATGCAAGTGTAGACCAAAATGGTATTTTTTCTTTGTTTTGTATTAAGACTGCAGATTTCTTAGCTCCAAAATTATCTGTTATTTTGCATAAGTTAGCAAGAAGAGGAGCTTTTAGCAATTGTTGGAAAATGGGTAATGTTACTCCACTATGTACAGTAAATGTTTTTGTGATAGCTCAAGTCCAACGGATTACCATACCGTCCAAATTCCATAACTGTCATATTATTTTAAGTTTTTTAACGTCTTTTGGCAAAACGTCACAAAAGGTTTGCTGAAGGTAATCATCTCTTCCCCAGTTTGCTATTTAGTTTTCGTAAAGGCCTTGGAGCATGTGATGCCCTTCTTACAATCTCCAATGCTGTAGAGAAATCCCTTGATTGTGGTCAGGAAGTTCGTATGATAGGCCTTGATTTTAGTGCTGCCTTTAACAGTGTTAAACATGAGGCCCTTGTTTTCAAACTCAAACAGTTGGGAGTGGGTGGGTCGTTTCTTAGCATAATTTTAGAATCTTTAAGTAATAGATCACAGCGCTGTTGCTGTGTACCATAGTTAGTATAGTTATATGATACCTTGTGTTCCTCAGGGTAGTGTTCTTAGCCCATTACTTTTCCTACTATATACATAGGAAATGTGGTTTGGCCTAGGAAACAAGCTTGTTGCATATGCAGATGATGCTACACACTTTGCATCAATTGCATCTCCTGAATTTAGATCTGGGGTTGCTGAATCCCCTAATAGAGATCTAGCTAAAATTAGTACATGGTGCCAATTATGAGGCATGAAGTTGAATCCTAACAAAACTCAAAATAAGATTGTAAGTAGATCAAGGAAGTGGCTCCTCAACATTCAGATTTCAGCATTGATAATGCTTCTTTAAATCTGTATGACTCTTAAAATTTTAGGTGTGATTCTTGACAGCAAATTTACTTTTGAAAAATACATCAGGCCTGTGTCTTCTTCCATTGCACATGAACTTGGCTTACTGAGAAAGTCTTTTATGATTTTCGGTGATCAATCTATTCTAAAGAAGTGTTTTAATTCTTTCATTCTGCCTTGTTTCGAGTATTGTTCTCCAGTCTGGACTTGAGCTGCTGATTCTCATCTTAATTTGTTGGACAGAAACTTACAGTCTTTTAAATTTCTTATTCCTGATCTAGATATTAATCTCTCCCGCCGTCGTTCAATTAGTTCGTTATGCATGTTGCATAAGATTTTTCATAATTCTGATCATTCTTTACAGTCAGATCATTCCGGACAGTAACATCCTGTTCGTAATACTAGGCAGGCACTTAATGCTAATAGTCAGGCCTTCTCCATCATGAGGCTCAACACTACACAGTATTCTGGAAATTTTATTCCAGCTGTGACTAAACTAAGTTGTGGAATGATCTTCCTAATCCGGTAGCTGAATCGGTAGAACATCAAAAGTTCAAACTTGCAGCAAATGTTTTGATGTTGAACAGGCTGACATAAGTCTTTTTATAGTTTATATATGAAATATCTGTTTTGATGTTGTTACTATTTGAAAATATATTTATCAATTGTTAATTATTTCTCATATCGTTTATTTATTTCTTTATTTCTTTTTCTTATTGGGCTATTTTTCCCTGTTCGAGCCCTTGAGCTTTGAGTATTTTGCTTTTCCAACTATGGTTGTAACTTAGCTAATAATAATAATAATAATAATAATAATAATAATAATAATAACAATATATATATATATATATATATATATATATATATATATATATATATATATATATATATATATATATATATATATATATTATATGCATACTGAAAACGA
>NC_090746.1:52639087-52641587 GCF_036898095.1 Palaemon carinicauda
CTCTCTCTCTCTCTGTATATATATATATATATATATATATATATATATATATATATATATATATATATATATATACATACATATATATACATATACATATATATATTTGTATGTGTATATACACCTCTTCTTAACTATTATTATTCATAAACATTGCGTCATATTCACTTAACAGAAATGTTTATATTCAATAACCATTCATATATACTCCTTATTAAAAAATGATACTATCACTAAAATACTAAATATCAATAACCACATATATATACACTTATCATCAAGAGTTTTTTCATCAACAATCTTAGATACACTCTCCTTATCAACAACTGTCCCAATGCAAAATCATCCCCATTATGTCGACAATAAAATCTGTGGAATGACCTTCCTAATTAGGTGGTTGAATTAGTGGAACTTCAAAAGTTCAAACAGGCTGATATAAGTCTCTTTTTATAGTTTATATATGAAAGATTTGTTCAAATTTGGTTAAAGTTTATAAAATATTTTATTTTAATTGTTCATTACTTCTCGTGGTTTATTTTTTTCCATATTTCATTTCTTCACTGGGCTATTTTTCCCTTTTGGAGCCCTTGGGCGTATAGTATCCTGATTTTCGAACTATGGTTGCAGCTAGGCGAGTAATAATAATAATAATAATAATAATAATAATAATAATAATAATAATCCTATAATCGGGGCCCAGAAGGCTACCTATATTTCCTAGTGTTTTTTAATGAAAACCCGATATTTTAGCTTTTGCAACGAATGAAATTCATCTTATAGTTATTTTCTTCTTGTTCTTATCTAACTGCTGATCAGGCAGAAAACGAGGTCGAGAAGCAAGGCGCGGACGCATCTTGAAACCTGCTCTGCATTCGCTCTGCATCGTGCGTCGGTGAAAGCGGGTGCGTAAAAGTACTTGCAAACATTTAAGTAGCTTTTGAGGTTAATAGGCCTTATCTAAGTTTCCAGTGTAACGAGCACTCAACAACTCATGTTGGTCTCTTGTGCCAAACTGGGTAGACTCATGAGTTTATTTAATCTTTAGCCGACGAAACGAGTTTAGTAGAAAACTAGTTTTCGGTGTTATGAATCCTTTCGCGTAAATGTATACATATGATTGTTAACAAAATTGATAATAATAATAGCAGTAATAAAAATAGGGAAGCAAAAGTAAAACAATGACACAATTCTAATGAAAACTAGTTCAAAACTTGTGGACTGTTGATTAGGAATGGATGTTCATTATTAAAAATAAAATAATAATAATAATAATAATAATAATAATAATAATAATAATAATAATAATAGCTGAAAGAGTAACAACAGCAACAAAAACAATAGAATGATAAAAAACGCTAGAATTTTTAATAGCAATAACTAACGCACGGCAGCAAAAAACCTTACGAACAGTCCAAAAGAACTGGAGCAATCTCGCAAGTTACATGATTAGCAAACAGGTGCACATCAAAACACTTGACGACTCCTGGCAATGATCCTGGATGTTTTCTTTACTTCTTCTTCTTTTGGCATTCAGCCAAAAATAATGAAAACGAAAATGGGAAAAAGTTCTTAGGAAAAATAATTTCAATGACTCTAACGGTTAAATTCATAAAAATACTTAGTTTATTTAATTATAATAGAAAAATGCATGTATCAACATTTGTAAAATTTCCAGTTCTTAAAATACAAGCTTTTATCAAAGGTTATGTTTAAAAAAAAAACGCGATAAATAATATCTTAAAGTACCAAATGCATAACATTTAACAATTTGTGAAGAAAATATTTAAAAATTACGGTAAACAGTGAAAACTTACGAAAAACATATGTAAAATATAAAGGTTATTTATTATTATGAGAAAAAAAATAAAAATTAAATGATACCACGAAAAAATTGCAAGACCAATCAATTTCCAAGGGATGAAGTTAGTTACAGTTACTTTATTTATAAACCTGTGGATTGAAGGGGGAGGGGTGGATGCCATAGGGAGCTTCTGGCTTAAGCGAACCAACCACCCGCCCCCACCCTTCCTCGGCCCCCTCGCCAGACCAACCAGGACACACTCAAAGGAAGGGTACTGGTGACCCCCTACAAAGGCTAATCAAGCCTACTGCCAAAGAAGGCAGGAGAACCAGGATTACCAGCAACAGCAGTTTACCTTGCAGAACAGTCCCCCTCCCACCCACCCTACTGCCGCCCCCCAATGCAACCTCCCGTTAGCTTTCATTAAATGCACACAGCGTTAGGAAGCTAAGAGCAATAAGCGTTTTGGCACGGTCACTTCGCCACCCGTTTAATGAGATACAGATGACTCTCCCTGCTGGGTGCAATATCAATAAGAGTGGTACATTATAGCTTCTATTCAGCGGGAAGTCACGGTGGCGTACTCTTTAAGAAGTCATTCGAATTAACTGTTTCAAAAGTTTTTAAAGACCACTCATGAAAGGTACAGGCATGGGTCAATGACAAAGCCCTAGAGACTGGCCATATATCCATATGATC
>NC_090746.1:52646587-52654087 GCF_036898095.1 Palaemon carinicauda
TATATATATATATATATATATATATATATATATATATATATATAATGTGGCCGTGCTTGTTGGTATGTACTTAATTCTTTTTTAATTACGGGCAAATATATCATACCAACAAGGTCTCTTTAAAACTTTGTACAGTACCTACCTGTAACTGAAAATCAAAGCTTGAAACACTTTAAAGTCTCTGGTATGGAAGTGGATATGGGTATGGGTATGGGTATGGGTATAGATATCGGCTTATTTCAAGATCTCAAAAAAGTTGTACCTATAATTCTTACATGAGGTTTAAATGGGTTCTTTGTGCTTGTGTATATTCACGTGTGTACACCGAGAAGCAAGTTCATACACAATCATACAGTTATATTGAATTTGTTAGTGACCATCGTTTTCTTGTGATCACTGGCGGCACTCACTGGGAAAGGGATTAATATTGTGAGAGAGAGAGAGAGAGAGAGAGAGAGAGAGAGAGAGAGAGGATGCTACAAATGTTAGGGGCAGCGTCACCTGGCCTAATGTCACGTGTACCAAGCAGGGTTATTCCCAGGGCCAAAGTGTCTTATAGCTCTGCATCCTCAGCATTAACTTCTCATTTGGGGTCATAGAAAAGGTGGAAATTTGATTTGCCTACCCACAGCACATTACTAAATATCATTATTATTACTGTCATCATTTCTATCAATGTTATTATTAGTACTAATAATATCATAATTATTACTGTCACTATCATAGTGACCATAATAAATACCATTACAATATTTGTTATAATCGTCGTTGACAGTATTACCATTACTACCGTTTCATTCTCATTAAAAAAAATTAGAAACTTAATTAAATTGTCAAGCCAATTTAAACAAACAGGTCTGATCTTTATAAAAAAAGAAAAAAAATAGTACCTTTAACGTGAGTTTGGGTAAGTAGAGCAGAAGTAACAGTTTAACATGGAGAGGAAGGCTGAGGGGTAACTCCACCTACATATATCGATCGATCATAGCCCACCCAAAAGCAGGTCGTGTATACACTTCATTATCTCTCTCTCTCTCTCTCTCTCTCTCTCTCTCTCTCTCTCTCTCCGTCAAAGAATGTTAGGTATAAATAATGCCGGTTATTCACTGCATCTTTCTTTTTACGGGGATTCCAATTACACACACATACATACATACATACATATATATATATATATATATATATATATTAGATAGATAGATAGATAGATAAAGATAAATAGATAGATATATAAGTGTGTGCTGTTGTTGTTGTTGAAACAGTGCTGTCGTGAATAAAATATAAAGAAAAAGGAATAATCATCGTTTCTTTAGCAGAAGGTTTACACCTAGAAATAAGAAGCTGAGAAAATGCGAGGATTCCTGTAGAAAACACATTAACGCAAACGCCTTTCATGTAAATTATGGGTATATACATACATACATATATATATATATATATATATGTGTGTGTGTGTGTGTGTGTGTGTGTGTGTGTGTGCATAGAAAGATAGATAGACAGATCTGTTAATGCACAAACAGATCCACTCACAATTTGACATACGATTGATTTTAACACTATTACGAAAACGATATAAAAAATGAAAATAAAACCATAGCAAACAGTGGGTTCTTTTCATTGTAAATTCCCTTTTCATTATCATCCTACTAACAAAGGATCTCATTGCAGCGCTTCAAGGGTCACCAGAGGGCAAACACCTAAGCAAAAGCAGATAAAGAACAAGAGAGAGACAGGCAGGTGGAAGGATGCCTAACATTTCCATGAGTATTTACAATCGCTGGTTTCTTCAACACAGGTTCCCTATTGTATCATTTCCAGTCATGGTCAGTGGACCGAACAAGGCCTTCTCATCAACCACAACACTAAAAGCCACGCGCACTCTTCTATTAGTTCAATCTCTATTACTGGATCTTATTTTACTTCAATTTATTTTGCTGATAGTTCTATCTTCTGAATGTCTTGTAATAAGACCTCCGTTATCTGACAACTACTATTTTAGATGCGAGACGCTCAACATATGTTGAAGATCTGCTTATTATTTCAAGAATTACTTGACAGTTCAATTGGGAAAAACAGGTGAAAATTTATACACTATATATATATATATATATATATATATATATATATATATATATTTATACATATACATATATTTATATATATAGATAGATAGCAAGATAGATAGATAGATAGATAGATAGATATACATACACTACATATGTATATACATACACATAATATATACAATGTTTGTGTGTGTATATATATATATATATATAAATTTATGTATATATTTATATAGGTAGATAGATAAATAGATAGGTAGATATACACACACTATATATGTATATACATACACATAATATATATAATGCTTGTTTGTGTGTGTTTAGCGTGTAACGTATTTTAAAAGAAAAAGTTGACAGCAACCAGTCGAATTCATGCCTTCTCCACAGATAGCTCAGTACTACATAGTAATGAAGTTTTATTCCAGCTGTGACCAGATTGTGGAATAATCTTCCTGTTCATGCTGTTGAATCGGAGGAACTTCAGATTAACTTGCAGCTACGGTTTTTATATAGTACAGGCTAACATAGGTCTTTCTTCATAGTTTATAATAAGAAACCTCTATTTCGACGTTGTTACTGATCCTAAAATAATTTATATTAATCATTCATTACTACACGTGTAGTTTATTTATTTCTTAATTTCCTTTCCTCGCTGGGTTATTTTTCTCTATGGGAGCCATTGGGCTTTTAGAATCTTCCTTTTCCAACTAAGGTAATAATAATAATAATAATAATAATAATAATAATAATAATAATAATAATAATAGTAATCTTATTATTATTATTATTATTATTATTATTATCAATATTACTATTATTATTATTATCATCACCTTGACGTACGAATAGATGACAGGAACAGAAATAATGAAACTGATGAGGAAATCACATTATGAATATAACCTACAAGGTCCCCAACAAACGCAAATTTACACGCCAACAAGTATGTATTGCACCTGAAAGCATGAGTGTATATCGAGTGAAAATCAAAACGATCAGATGAATTGTGTTAATATTACCTCACATTTGCTTTGGAGAATCTTCAATGCTCGGATGCCTATTTAAAAAAGCGTTAATTATCAATTCCTATTGGTATTCTGATATCATTGCATGTAGTAGCAACCTGAGTACTATCATTGAAGGTTATTATCCATTATTATAAGGAAGCATTCTGTATCACAGTGCCCTGTTATTCCAACATATAACAGCTGATCTTTAAAAAAATGCATCACGCATCACAGACAAATATCAAGGCCGTATGTAAGTACTCATTATTGGTATCAAAAGTATGTATCTATCACATATAAAGCTCGAACACCATACGCAAGCCCTCATTATCACAAGTAAACAACCATTATAACAGGTAAACATCCAGTCCCACAGGATAGCCAGCACTGTATCGACATCACAGATAAGGTTCCCTGCAGCCTATTTCTCACCCGTAAAAAACGTAATAACTGTTATCTTCCTCCCCGCTATGTATCTTGCAGCAGGCCCCGAAGTACTCCTAACAAAACTGTACTCCAAGACAGCATGACGAGTGCAGTGACTTCTGCAAGCTGCGCACATCACGATGTGAGGTCTTTCATAATAAACGGAAGATGTTCCATTGTTTCGTTGAATCAATGTTGCATTTCTTACGGCTTAAAATTTTCTTTTTGCAGTTGGACGTTTTGCTGTCTGTGTTACGTAATGTGTCTTTCTCTTACTTCAGCCCTTCTCTTTAGCATATAACACTAAACAATGCCAGCGTATAGATGAAAAGAACGTGTTATAGATCTCTCTCTCTCTCTCTCTCTCTCTCTCTCTCTCTCTCTCTCTCTCTCATATATATATATATATATATATAATATATATATATATATATATATATATTATATATATATATATATATATATATGGGTGGACATGTGAATTTAATTCAGTAATTTGTGATGTTTGAAAATGCAAGATATCGGCTAATGCATCTTTGTGGCATCAACAATGCTCAATATGAATATAACATGAAAAGCAACGAAGTAATTTTGTCCTTAGTAATATATGTCCGGTCTTGAGAGACAAGATTAAGATGCTGATTAATCTTATTTGTCTGGCAAGTAAATAACAAATAACATGAGTAACATCAAAGCAGGTTCACACAAAGAGACAAAAATGTCAAAGTTAAAACTCATATAAATTTCGAGTAATGATAACGGAAATTATTGTGGTCCCACATCTAATGGTCACCAATGCATTTAGCGATGCACAACCAAATATGTTTTCTGTACGTTTTGCTAATGGCTACTGAGAGGGAGAGAGAGAGAGAGAGAGAGAGAGAGAGAGAGAGAGAGAGAGAGAGAGAGAGAGAGAGAGAGAGAGAGAGAGAGAGAGAGAGAGAGAGAGAGAGAGAGAGAGAGAGAGAGAGAGAGAGAGAGAGCATACGATAATAATATAATCTGGCCAGAAGCGCTACAATAGTAAGCACTTTAATTGTACCCTAGCAAAACTCATATACTACGATAACCATCCGTGTCCATAACCTATTTTCAGCTGCATGACTCTGAGTCAATTATGATAAAATATCTATATCCAAAAATGCCGTTCAACATGAATGGTCGTCTGTGACGAAAATAATCAAATATATAACATTAATCAATCATGATGCAACAGCAAAATTGTTTGAAAAGATACGTTTAGGTACAGTATTTGAATCCTAAACTATTACGTGAAATCTACTCAATCCAGACGGATGCAACTTTATTTTTTTTTTAAAGCCCTACCAAAAATCTAAATTAAATCTTAAAGCTCGGTAAATTCTATTCTCATTAAGTAAAACATTTTAAAGACTTGAACTGGCGTTTCTGAAAAACAGAAGAGTTGATGAGTGTAAAAAAAATGGACATATGGAAATGACATCATTATTTTCTAAAACTAAAAGTTTCGCAAATATCTCCGCAAACAATTAAAAGTAAAAGCATCCCGAAGGTTTCGCCCAACTCTTTGCAATATACATTCTTTCTTGAATCTCTTCTTCTGAAACAACAAAGCAATTGACATCACTTTTTTGTAACAAAGGGGACTTGTGAAAGAATTCTTAAAACGATTAATGACGGCATTAACAAAAGGATATTATGGACATCCTTTTATATGTGTGCATATATCTGAGAGAGGAGAGAGAGAGAGAGAGAGAGAGAGAGAGAGAGAGAGAGAGAGAGAGAGAGAGAGAGAGAGAGAGAGAGATGCCAATAAAGTCATCTTTCACGTAAAGAGAAGTGAACAAATTGTAACAACAGGTTTTACCAGTCCTGGGTTTTACTAACCAAAGCCAAAATTCGTTTTAAACACCATTTTACCGGAAACTCATTAATCCTGAGTAAGTAGGACGAAAGAAAATGCCGGAAAGAATTTTTTTTTCTCAAGGTCTAAATTCCTTGAGCCACATTTAACGCCAATGCTCCTATTTATATCACAGTTCCCGGAAAATGTCAACCAAAAACATACATCTGGAATGTGACTGTAGTGCGTCTGGTTAAATGGAAAACAGTAGTAGTATTCTGGTCAGTATCACGAGTAGTGGTAGCAGTAATAACTTTAAAACACGTGAGAATGTATGAACTACAGACTAAGCACCGGCAAAGGGGTAGGGGAAAAGGAACCCCCTCCCCCGCTTCTCTTTTCCCGACAAAAGCAATTAGAATGACATGCTCAGACTCAATTAAGGGACAATTATCTACCGGCACCGCCTATCCGCTGATATGCCACGTCTGCTGGAATTCATCATGTCTCCTTTGGGAGATATGGCACGCCCTTCACGGGAGGTATTTTACCAGATTCTAGAGAAAATGTGTATGTATGTAGATGGATAATAAACTGGGTAAATATATCAAGAGAGATTTAGACAAGCAAATGGAGATGTAATAAGGTAAAAATATAAATATAAACTCGTATAAAAAATATCAATTTGTGAACATAATAGATATCTTGACTGCCCTTTAATGAAAAGGAAAATATTTTAGATGAATAAGCAGGTCAACGAATACCTAAAAATAATGATAAAAAAAGGGCTGCAGTAATAAATTCCTGTGACGTGAGACCTACATATCGGAGGTGTTATTTCTCAGGGTCAGTTCGTCATGGTGTCGCTCGAAGCCTAGTTCGCACTGCTTAAGGCTAGTTTGATTAGTTGATTCATTGATAGAAGACGATGAAAAAAAAAAAACTTTGTACAGATTTATAATCTTATAATATTGTATTGTATATCATAATAATGTCTATAAATGGAAAAATTTGCAATCTAAAAAATTACGCATTTTTTACGAATATTGATTTACATCAAATAACTGTCTATGTTCTAATATAATTATATATATATATATACTATATATATATATATATATATATATATATATATATATACACTGTATATATGTGATATATATATATGTATATATATATATATATATATATATATATATATATACACTGTATATATATATATATATATATATATATATGTGTGTGAGTATATATAATCAAAAAGCAATCATTGCCTCAAGAATGTCATCATTTATGCTGCTTTCTTAAGTCATCCCTAACTAAAATAATCGGTTACAAAAACGTAACCAATGAATAACTTTGATCAAGCAATAAAGTAGAAGAAAATCGTTTTCTTGAACTATTAATCGCTAGTTTCATCTTTAAAAATTTGTGCAATCAAAACTACTAAATAAGACTCGACTTGAATATTAAAAAACAACAGATTGCAAGTATTTAAATAAAACAATTCACTCGAATTGCATGATATTTTTGTCGATTATGTTAGTAATCATAGACGACGCAGAAATGCGTCATTCTCATCACAAGGTCAGACTTTCCTCAGATGTAATAATGACGAAATTGTTTATAACAACACAGAAAAGAATAATTCTAGAAGTAATAACCTTCTGTTTTGGAAAGTTAATAACACATATTTTCTTCCTTAGATTTTCTAGTCGACAGTCCACGCATATCCAGTCTAGAATGGGTTTCAAAACGCAAGAAAAACAATTAGGAATCATAATAATCACTGAATATAAAAATCTCTTGTCTATATTGGATCAAAATACATTTATTTGCGTATACAGGGAAACGAATGAATAATGGCTCTCATATTTAATTTGTTATAGTTAGCTCTTAACCGAAGGGAAGACTTAACGCCATTCCAATCTAATCATTATATACTATACATGCAATCCTAACCATGAGCATGTATGAAGGTGCACACATACTGTAGACCATAACATAAGAAGAAGAAATGCAGCCGTTTCTTTTCCACTGCAGGATAAAGCCCTCAGACATGTCTTTATTCACGTCAGGGGTTTGCCCAGTTTTCATCACCACGCTGGCAATGCGGATTGATGGAATACTTTTCCTGATCGCTCAAAGCAAACCAACCTAGTAGGGGTGTGCCTGA
>NC_090746.1:52666587-52681587 GCF_036898095.1 Palaemon carinicauda
CTCACTCGAAATCACTTGGTTTACATCGACCATCTGACGTTAGTCGTCAAATGAACCATTAAGCCGAATTTTAGTATTGACCCACATTTAAGAGAGAGAGAGAGAGAGAGAGAGAGAGAGAGAGAGAGAGAGATAATTAGTTTGTACTGAAATCTGTAAAACTTGGACACCGGATATAAAGTGCAATAGATATTACAAGATTCAATTTACCGGAACAAAATAAACAATTAAAGAACAATATTAACATATCAGATATAACTGACCACTGACCAGAGAAGACAAGATATCTTTTATCTCCATAAGGTATTTTTTTTTGGGGGGGGGGGGATTACTGTGTATCAATTGGAAAATGTAAAGTGTAGAAAGATATGTTACCCTACCCAAGGCTATGAACAGATCAAATGAAATAGGTTCATTTATAGCACACTTTCTTCGGTATCATAAAACTAGCAATTTAGCGTTAGGATTAGAATTACCAGTCAAATTGTCTGAACTTGGAATTCAAAACTTGAAAATAATTAAACTTCTCATATATATATATATATATATATATATATATATATATATATATATATATATATATATATATATACACACACACAAGATATGGAAACAGATAAGCATGCGTTTAAAACTCGAGCAGGGTCGGACATCATCATACTGCAGGTTTCACACATCCACAGTCTAACAAGCAATTGATGAAAGATATAGAAGGGGATTCCTTCGAAAAATGTAAGAAGTTGAAAATATGACTCGTACAGTTGGCTTCATTCATTCCGGTACTCTTGTCGGGAAACTAAGTGTATCGGAGTGCTGTTAAGCCAATGGTAGATTTTCGATATTGTATAATTAACAAAATGCTTTTCATCACGTGTTTACAAATTCAGCGACTTGGTTTTAACATTTATTGTTGCCAATAGTTTCTCTTTTGCTAAACACTGAGTTACCTGGTACAATGTACTACATGTGTCAGACATCTTCTTACCTTCCAGTGAAGTGTACTGGAATTAATAACGCCAGCTGTACATATATATCACCATCATCATCTACGCCTATTGACGCAAAGGGCCTCGGTTAGATTTCGCCAGTCGTCCTTATCTTGGGCTTTTAATTCAGTACTTCTCCATTAATCATCTCCTACTTCGCGCTTCATAGTCCTCAGCCATATAGGCCAGGGTCTTCCAACTCTTCTAGTGCCTTGTGGAGCCCAGCTGAACGTTTGGTGAACTAATCTCTCTTGGGGAATGCAAGGAGCACGCTCAAACCACCTCCATTTGCCAGTCATCATGATCTCATCCACATATGGCACTCGAGTAATTTCTCTTATAGTTTCATTGCTAATCCTGTCCTGCCATTCAACTCCCAATATCCTTCTGAGGGCTTTGATCTCAAATCTATAAAATCTATTGGAGATTGTTTCATTTTCATACCATGACTCATGTCCATAGAGTAACACCCATATCACTAAAATGATATATAGTCTAATTTTTATATGTAATTTCAGACGTTTGGATTTCCAAATTTTACTTAACCTAGCCATTGTCTGATTTGCTTTTTTTTTTTTTTAAATCTTTCACTAGACTCTAATTCTAAAGACCCTGTATTGGAGATCCTAGCTCCTAAATACTTAAATGATTCTACCTCATTAATTCTTTCTCCTTCCAATGAAATTTCATCTTCCATTGAATACTCCATTCTAATCATCTCTGTCTTTCTTCTATTTATTTTGAGCCCAGAATCGTATGATATTTCATGCATTCTGAAAAGCAAGCATTGCAAATCCTGTGGTGTTCTGCTAACAAGGACAGCATCCTCAACATACTTTGGGTCCGCTAATTTCCTATCACCAATCCAGTCCACTCCTCCACCATCCCCAACTGTTCTATACATTACAAAATCCATGAGGATGATGAACAACATAGGTGACAACACATTCCCTTGGAGTACTCCGCTGTTCACTGGAAATTCATTTGATAAGGCACCATTAACATTAACTCTGCACTTGCTATGCTCATGAGCAAAGTTAATCAAATTTACATATTCAAGAGGAATTCCATAATAACGTAGGACTCTCCACAACATTCGCAGGTGCACACTATCAAAAGCTTTTTCATAGTCCACAAATGCCATCAAAAGTGGATTTCTATATTCTAGACATTGCTGTATATGTCTCAAAATAAAAATTAGGTCTGTGCATCTTCTACCTTTTCGAAATAATACTTATTCATCTCCGCTTTTCATCAATGCTTCTCTCCAGTCTCTTTAAGCATACTATATATTTTCATAACAACTGACGTAAGTTATGACTCTGTAATTATTGCAATCAGTCATGTCTCCTTTTTTTTTCATTTTTACCAACACTCCTAACTCACATTCAAGAGGTTTTGCTTCTTCATGTCATATTATTCAAAATAATCTTGTAAGTATTCTAGGAGTCACTTCATTTTCGGCCAATATCATCTAAGCAGTTATTCCATCGTATTCAAGGGCTTTCCATTTCTTGAGTTTTTCATGATAGCTTCGACTTCAAGCACACTGAAGTCATTCATGGGCACATCAAGGGCGTTATTAGCTTCAGGTATCTCAATCAAATTATTCCCTTCGTATCTCCTATTCATAACCTCACTAAAGTGTTCCATCCAACATTGTCTTTCTTCATCTTCTGTTGTTATAACAGATCCATCTGTTTTTTTAATGGTATATGCTTCTTCTCCTTTGTCCCAGTCGAAATTTCATTAATAATTCTATGAGCAATTCTTACACAACATTCACTTCCTGATTTCATAGCTTTGTCAGCCTCATCTGCTTTAATGTCTAAATATTCTCTCCGGTCATTCCTGGCTTTTTTTTTTCTTACCTCATTATCAATATTACTGGGATTCTTAGCATGTTCTACCTTTTAATTTTCATTACTTCCTCGAATACTTTCAACAATCAGTTTCTATCTTTGTTTTTTTTTTATAGTATCCTAAGTATCATTTGATATGGATGGCTTTCTCTTTCTAACTGTTTGTCCCAAGAATTCACAACCAACTGATTGATATATATTCTTAATATCACACAATTCTTCATTAATTGTCTGCTCATCGTCTCTTAAAGTCTGTAAGACTGTAAGTCGATTCCTCCATTTAATTGCAAACGTTTCTCTGTGCTCTTCTTTTAAAAGCTTAGTTGTGTCAAACCTAGGTGTTCTATCTACCTTTCTGTTAGGTGCTTTCAGTTTTAACTTCAGTGTGTCAATGAGGAGCTGGTGATCACTACCAATATCTGCACCTCTATAGCTTCTTACATTTCTAAGAGCCTTCCTTCTCTCTTTATTAATGGCAGTCTACAGCTTCTTACATTTCTCAGAGCCCTCCTTCTCTCTTTATTAATGGCAATGTGATCTATTTGATTTTTTATAATTACCACTTGGTGAAGTCCATGTATATTTATGGATGTCCTTGTGCTGAAAAAGAGTACCTCCAATGACAAGGGTGTTTGCTGAACAGAAAATTATGAAATGTGCTCCATTTTCACTTGTAAATTCGCCAAGACCCTCGATATCCATCACATTTTGTATGCTTGATTATACCTTCCAACCTTTGCATTGAAGTCGCCCATCACAATTTTCATGTCTCTCTGGGATCTCATCTATTACATTTTACAGTTTTTCATAGTATCCATCTTTCCTTTCTTCATAGGAATTTTTTGTTGGTGCATAGCAAACTATAACACTCATATTGCACTGCTTTGATTTGAACTTTGCTAGTAACAATCTACTATTTACAGCTCTCCACTCGGTTAACGCCTTTACTGCTCTTGGTGTCATCATCACTCTTACATATATATATATATATATATATATATATATATATATATATATATATATATATATATATATATATATATATATATATATATATATATATATATATATATATATATATACATACATACATATATATGGTATAAATATTTCAAATTTGTATTCTCCTGATGCCGACGGAAGTTCTCGAAACCCCTTCAACCCTAACCGAGGAGAAAAGTCGGGCGGTTTCTAGATCACTGGAGGTGGGTCCTGGGGTGGCCTATAAGAGGTTAGGCTACGTGGTTATGCCTCCTATTGTTTGTTGCTCTTATTTACCCCATTGTTCGCTTCCTCCGATACAATATAGGCTAAAGGGTCAAAGATCAGTCTATTTTTCCTTCCCAGAGAAGAAATCTTCGGCATTGAAAAGAGGATGTGGAAGGGGGTAAGGTTGGGGCAAGGGGGAGAGCAAAATAATAAGAGGCGATTTAAGAGGTCATTTCAGGCTGTGGTTGGGCAGATCAAAGTTTACTTACTATTCTTTATTCATGTATTTATTCACTCATTTATTCATTGTGTTTGTCTGTTTTGTTCTTCCAACGATATTTCATTTTTGTTTGAATGCTTGATTATAAAAAAGTTCTATATCCAATAATGCATTGCTATACATTATTCTAATCAAATACACAACCGATATATATATTTTTTGTTTTGTTTTTACGATATCAAAAGATTTTTATAATTCAAAATAAGTTCTAAAATATACTGAGATGCAGTAGAATATGAATGAGATCAAATATACTGACGAAGTTATGATTGTTAAGTTCAGTATGGAATTTTCTACATTACATTCTTTAAGTGCAGATAAGGGACAAAATTGATCGGCCCTAAGTACATGTACGAATTGTATAATACGTGCAATTTTTCTCTCTTTCATACACATACACACACACACACACATATATATATATATATATATATATATATATATATATATATATAATATATATATATATAATATATATATATATATATATATATATATATATATATATATAAACATACACACTTATACATGCGTGTATGCGATGATGTTCTGAATCGGAATTGGGTAACCAATGAGGTTCATCATCACAGTGTACAGCAATACAGAATGCTGTCTGTACATATGAATGAAATGTATGCTTAGAGAGAGAGAGAGAGAGAGAGAGAGAGAGAGAGAGAGAGAGAGAGAGAGAGAGAGAATGATTATGCACGTATGTGCTAATTTCCAACAGCTTCTTCTCTCCTTGCAATTGAAAAAAAAAAGCAATAAAATTCCATTCCCGAGGAATTACACATAAACAAACAACCCACCTTAAGAGAAACGAGTTGCTGCCAACTTTAAAAGAAAAACTAGCTCACTTTCCCTACACTTTCTCTTTTTTCACAGTCATGAGATCGAACATGATCAACATTTAAGAGAAGTATTATCAGCATTCAAAGAGACATTTCTTTAGGTCTACCCCTGACTTCAATAGGCGGGTCTTTTCTTATAGATACGTGACCTCAGGCTCCCCGTTCCGGCACCACTAACCTTTGTGAGATAAAATCAGTTACGTCCACCTGATGACTTAGATAATCTTCCGTATATATATATATATATATATATATATATATATATATATATATATATATATATATATATATACATATATATATATATACACACACACACACACAACAACAACAAAAAATGTAGCCGTTTCTAGTCCACTGCAGGACAAAAGCCTCAGTCATGTTAATGCATGTCTGGGGTTTGGCTAGTTTTCATCACCACGCTGGTTAATGCGGATTGATGATGATGAGAGATTCTTGTCTGATCGCACACAGCAAACCAACCTAGTGTGGGTGGCTCTGATTAGTACAGCTTTGCTGATCATGGCGATACACATACCCTTTTCCCATGTTAATACATGTATATATATATATATATATATATATATATATATATATATATATATATATATATCTTGTCACGCTGAGCGGCAACCACTCGGAGACAACACTCTTTCCCAAGAAGGCCCAACCTGCCGTGTGTATGTGTGTATGTGTGCCAGTTCGTGTATGAATACACGTAAATAAAGAGAAAGAGAATGAGGTAACAGAATGAGATTATATGGGATTCTAAACAAATGGGCCACCTGTCAGGTCATTTTGAGGTTTCTTTGCAGTTTTACACATGAAAATGCAAGGCCAAGGTAAGGTAGAGGTCCAAGAATTAAGCCTAAAAGAAAGAAGACCTTTCACTCTCCCTTAACGTTGTTAATAGTTTATATATTTCATATCTATTTTGACGTTGTTACTGTTTTATAATGATTTATTGTTAATTTGTTCTCATCATTTATTTATTCCTTATTTCCTTTCCTCACTGGGCTATTTTTCCCTATTGGAGACTTTGGGCTTATAGCATCTTGCTTTTCCAACTAGGGTTGTAGCTTGGCTAATAATAATAATAATAATAATAATAATAATAATAATAATAATAATAATAATAATAATAATAATAACATACATGAAACATAAATGGAAAAGAATAGAAAGCTCATCCTCCTCAATGTATGCATATGGATACACAAAAATATTCACACACTCAAACTTTTTCTGGATCACATTTAGTTCCCGCAGGAAGATCATAAGATAATTCAATTAATATTAAGTTAAATTAAGTAAAAACTCGGATTAAGTAAAACAATAAAATGCGAGTAATCATGAAGCGTAGTAATTACCTTCCATCTCTTATAAGAACATACGGAGATTAATATTAATTATTAGAATATAAGTTTAATTCCAATAAATATAATATTAATTATTAGAATATGAGTTTAATTCCAATAAATATATCTATAATATATAAACATCCTTATATGTTTAGTCTACTATGATGATAAAAATACTATAACTCCGATATGTGCGATGAAATTATATTTATTGTACCAATATACATACATACATACATACATACATAAACACACATATATACATATAATATATATATATATATATATATATATATATATATATATATATATATATATATATATATATATACATATACATATGAAGAGAGAGAGAGAGAGAGAGAGAGAGAGAGAGAGAGAGAGAGAGAGAGAGAGAGATACTGGCATAGGAAAACCATAAACAGATTAGTGGAAGAACATGTATGAGACATTTGTTCTGCAGTTTTCTAGCTGCGGCTGATGATGATGAGAATGATGATAATCATCTACTTAGACTTCCATTCGTAACACCTCATAACAAGTGATATAATCAAGAAAATCTATACTTTTCTGCACCAAACAACCTTGCAGACCCCACCACCCATTATGCACGTGCGCAAGCCATTCCCTAATCAAAGAGCTCCAACGCTGACGACCATCATCCGACAAGTGACAAGTACAACCCCCGTAAGACGTAATAGGAACCTTCCAAAAAGAGGCATAGTTGTTAACTGGCGGAATCTGTACTTTGGCTGTCATTAACCTCCGGTTTACCCAGATGACTTTATCTGGGCAGTTAGACGGATTCCCTATCCTCTGATGTCATTACAAAATTACAGTCTTTGTTTGGGGAGATTGAACGTGTAGAAGGGAAGCACATGTCAATAAATGTGAGCACCCGGAGGCTAGTCTTCAGAGCAGTCTTGAATTCTATAGAAGTAATCTCCGGAGAAGTCATGAATTCTTTTCGAAGTAATCTCCGGTGCAGTCTTGAATTCTTTAGAAGAAATCTCTGGAACAGTATAGAATTCCTTACAGGTAATCACTGGAGCGGTCATGAAACCTTTAGAAGAAATCTCTAGAACAGTTTTGAATTTTTTACATGCAATCTCCAGAGTAGTCTTGAAATCTTTATAAGTAAACTCTGGAGCAGTCTTGAAATCGTTAGAGGCAATCTCCGAAGCAGTATTGAAATCTTTGGAAGAAGTCTCCAGAGCAGCCTTGCAATCTTTAGAAGAAACCTCTAGAAGAAATCTCATAAGTTTTGAATTCTTTAAATGTAATCTCTAGACCAGTCTTGAATTCTTTACAAGTAACCTCTGGAGCAGTCTTGAATTCTTGAGAAAAAATCTCTCTGGAAGTAGTTTGCAGATTAATGTCGAATTATCTTGGTGTAATAAACAGAAGTCTCCAGTTAAGTGAAGTTAATCTTCAGAAAAGACAAGAATTCTCTGAAACTAATATCCTGACCAGACCAGAGTGGAACTCTTAGAAGGTGATCACCAGGACAGTCTTGGATTCTTTCAAGTTAATCTCCTGACCAAACATGTGTTCGTTGAAACTAACCCGACAGGAACTGCTTTTAAATCTTTTGAAGTACATTCCAGGACAGTCTTGAATTCTTAAGAAGTAAATTCTAGAACAGTTTAAATTTTTTAAAAGCAAACTCCAGATCTGTCTTAAATTCTTTAGAAGTAATCTCCGGATCTGTCTTGAATGCTTTAGAAATAATCTCTGGATCTGTTTTGAATTCTTTAGAAGTAATTTCCAGAACAGTCTTAAATCCTTTATTAGTAATCTCAAGAAAAGCCTTGAATTGTTTATAGATAACCTACAAAATAGTCTTAAATTCCCAGAAAATAACCCCCAAAAAAACAGACAAAAATTTTCTAAAAATAATCTCCATCACAGGATTTTTCTGAAGGGAATCTCGAGAAAAGGATGATATTGTAATCTCAAGAAGAGCTGAGACGAGGAGGAGGGTAATCAAAATATACTGATCAATATAATATTCAATTATATTATATTTCATAAACAAGTTACTGTTAACCAAAATATTTGAGGTAACCTTGATCAATATTTTTCTCTAAATGTAATCATAATAAAAAAAATTATATTTTTTTCTTGAGATATAGCTTAATTGACCACATAAGAGAAAATTACAATTACGGAAAATCTAAAACTGTATCAATACCAGAGTATATTTGATATCTTAATGTTTTACAGTGAATGTCACAAGTGTGTCGAAAATTTACAGAAAGAAGCATTGCAAAAAATTTCTAATAGTTCCAAGAAATTCGTTGTTCCAAAGTGTAAGTTGATGCTACAAACAATTCAATACTTCCATATATCTGTGGATTCCATACACTAATAATACGGAGATAAAAAAACTTTCATATAACTTATGAATCATTACAAGTAACCTTTCTGGTTGAAAGGTTTTATAATTATTATATTATATTAATATCATAATCTTCATTCTCTTTATTAATAAATACAAGCAGCATACACCTAAGCATCTATGTCATACAAGCATTTTATCACTGGTTGTCACACATAAACTTATCAATGTACACTCCGCCGCCTCTCAACTTGCCCTTTCCTAAAAGAAAAACACCTTTTTTTTTTTTATCCACATTATATTCGGTTACTTGACCGGCTACAGGTACAATTACTTTCGAGTACGAAACATGTATATCATAAAAAAAAAAAAAAAAAAACTCCTTTTGTTTATTGACAGGACCCAAGAAAATTAACTTTCAACTACGTCACTTTTACTACTTGATTTAAGCAACGACTCGGTTTGAGTACGAAGTGTACAGTCACAAATTATATCTATCATGTTTTCTTAAGAAATTATGAAATTATTAGACGTTTTTCTTATTTTATTACTTCTTTTTCTGCATTAAGAACACTAAGAAAGATGATAAAAAACAAGGGATAGGAAAGCTAAGACTGACCACTGAGCAATTTTATGACCTAAACCCTTTTAACCAATTTTCGCCAATCGCACTGAAAGAGAAGAAAAAAGACCACAGGCAAACCCTCCTTTCAGTCTTGGAACAATCAAATGGGTATTTTTAACACTAAGGGCTTCCACCATCGGAAGTGAAGTAACCACAGGTATCCAAGCTCTATCCATAGGTGGAGAAGCAAAATGATACAAAACAAATAGCCCTAACAGGGGAAGCAGCCCAAAGCAAAAAAAAAATAAAAAGGAATAGAAAACCAAAGTATAAACTATCCAAAATAAATAATTAAGTAGAATATATCAAGATAAATAAAAATTTCAAACAGAAGTGATATGAAAGCGTTTACACACACATATGTATGTATATATATATATATATATATATATATATATATATATATATATATATATATATATATATATATATAAATATATATATATACACACATATATATATAAATATCTATATATAAAAATATATACATATATACATATATATATATATATATATATATATATATATATATATATATATATATATATATATATATATATATAAATAAATGTGCGTCACCAACTAGCAATAAAACTCTTAAATATTGATAATAACTTGAGAGTCGCTTCTGATGTCACTTAATGGGATAACTGCATTATACGACTGAAAATTGACGCATGAAATGTGGATATTGTAGAAAATATATCAGGTATTCATGGATAGTAAATGAAGAATTGATTTCAAACTATTTCCCTGTTTTAATCCGTATGGATGCAAGTACACTGATAATCCAATAATAAAATAGTAGTAGTAGTAGTAGTAGTAGTAGTAGTAGTAGTAGTAGTAGTAGTAGTAGTAGTCAAAATATAATAGGTAAAATAGTCACGTTGAGAATAACTATGGCATAAGGCGCAATAAAAAATGTGACTGCCTATAGGGCAAGAAAGTGAAATTAAAAGCTATTAAGGCGCAATAAGAATTATGTGTCAGACCCATGTGAAAAAACAAGAAAGAAGACGTTTGGAAGAGTTGTTTATGATGGAAATACTAACCAGTACCTCAGGTGGTTCGGCAAAGGTGAATGAGTGACATTTTTTAATAAGAGGTTTGTTTGACTTAATAGTAAAGATGGTCAAAAGAGTGGGTAGAATTAACTAAGCATTTTAAGAGTTTTGGGGAACCCTCCGAGCATTCATGTGCATTATGTTAATAACTAATAATCGTATATTTTCTTAAACATTTATAAACAAACCCAATCATTATATGTATGCATATATATATATATATATATATATATATATATATATATATATATATATATATATATATATATATATATATA
The DNA here is from genome assembly GCF_036898095.1 of Palaemon carinicauda. Lineage (NCBI taxonomy): Eukaryota > Metazoa > Arthropoda > Malacostraca > Decapoda > Palaemonidae > Palaemon > Palaemon carinicauda. Next base: position 52,677,445 of record NC_090746.1, read on the forward strand.
TATACATATATATATACATATATATATATATATATATATATATATATATATATATATAGACACACATATACACCTGCACGTACCTACATACCAAAGAGCTATAGAAAGAATAATGATGCGATTAACTCTATGAGACAGAAAAGGAGCAACATGGATACAAGACCGAACTAAAGTAGAGATTATTCTAACAACACGTAAGAAAAAAAAATGGACATTGGCACGACATACAATGAGAATGACAGATAATAAAAGGACATTAAGAATAATAAAATGGGTCCCTAGAGATTGGAAAATTAGCAGGGGAAGGAAGAGAAGACGATGGATTGACGAACTAAGAAAGTTTGTGGATATAAACTGGCATAGAACGACTATAAACAGAAGCGAGTGGAAGGACATGCCTGAGGCCTGTGTTCAGCAGTGGACTATAATAGGAACGGCTGATGAGATATACTGCATGTATATGTATATATATATATATATATATATATATATATATATATATATATATATATATATATATATATATGTGTGTGTGTGTGTGTGTATCATATGTGTATGTATGTATGTATTTCAAGACCATCTAATACGGCAGACTTGTTACTAACCCATGTCTTTATCACAAAAGAACAAGAAATCAGAAATTGATAGGCATGTAAAACCCGTTGCAGACTTTGAGTGATTCTCCGAAAACCAAAACAACAAGGAAACACAGAGACCTGATCTTCACTAAAAGAGGAATCGCCTAAATTCTCCATTAACTGTTCTTAGTATCTCAAGGACAACCCATTTGTATGCAAGATTATTTATAAAAAGCCAAACCACTGACAGGACGCAAAAAGAAGACTCAAACAACATAAGGCAAAATTGCGGTCTAAACCGGCTCTTGCGTCGCTGTGTCTGTCGCATCTTGTGCGAGCTGAGAATAAAACGTCGTCGACAATGTTGTTTTTAGGTAGCGATAGAAACCGCACGATTAATTGAGAGATCGTCACGACTCATGCAAGCTTCTTTGTCATCAAATTAAGTTCGTTTGAACCCTACCAAAAGAGTTGCCGACAAGAAAAAAACACTCTAAGGTTAGCCCCCAGGAACATAAAAAAATTACAATATAAGAAATAAGTGTGTAAGCAACCAAACAAAAATGACGGGTAAATATTTAGATAGTCACACACAAGCACACCCTCTCAACACGGTATGAATACGCCCTCCCCTACCCGAGGGACGAGGAAACACCTGATAGGTCTTACAATGAGGCTGAGCGTGACCGGAAAGAAACATATACATACACACACACACACACACACACACACACACACACATATATATATATATATATATATATATATATATATATATATATATATATATATATATCCAGACACTTACTCTTTATTCTATAGCGATTACATCAACTCTACAACAAGAACGAAGCACAAGTAAATTCAAAAGCACAAACTAGCATTGGTTCCACCGCAACGAAAATATGCCCGAAACCAAATCAATGACATCTATTACTGAGGACCCCACCGCCGAAATGCGACTTCCGTATTGTGCAGGTTAATCAGTTTCCGGTGGGTTGCTAAGCACTTTTCCACTTACCCGATTGATTGACTAATTGCTCTGATGATGCAAATTTGCTCTTCTAATGCAGCATACGGAAATGATTATGTTGATGAAATTTTAGAATATAAAGAAACTACTTGGATATAATTATAAAACGAAGCACAATGCGTAAAATCTAAGAAAAAATTACATTTCTGGAAAGAAAATGTATTTCTTCAGCTTTCCTGACAAAACTGGAATTTTTTAAAGCTTTTTTAAGACAAAATTCTGAAGTGGGAAATAAAAAGAAAGAAAGAATAACACTTTGTTAGTGTAATAAAACTTTGAATTGAAGAATACAATTTTCAAAAAGGGACTGGAAATATGATAGCATACACAACTATGTAAAATATGGATAACTCAAAATCGTGTTTTCTTCTCGTACATTTCAAGATAAATCCCCTGCATTTACAATATACCATTACCATGACTTTACCTGTCACTGCACACCAAGAGTTTTTTCATACGTACCTGGAAAGAGGAGAAAAATCATTCTAAATTATTTTGTCTCAAAATAAATAGAACATTAATTTTAAATCGATAAAATTTTATCTCATGCGTACGAATTAAGGCAAGAAATCGAAATACTCACCTTTTATATTTTTTTTGATAATAAAACATAATACATTTGCACCAATACACACATATGTAATATTTATATTGGTATATGTGTGGATGCGAGTGCGTCTGTGTGTGCCTATACGTGCGAGACTGCATGCGAAAGTATTTAATATATATATATATATATATATTTATATATATATATATATATATATATATATATATATATATATATATATATATATATATGTGTGTGTGTGTGTGTGTGTATATATTTATATATATATATATATATATATATATATATATATATATATATATATATATATATATATATATGTATGTATATATATATACAGTATATATATATATATATATATATATATATATATATATATATATATATATATATACATACTTAAATAAAGCTTAAGTAAAGCAACAATCTAATACAAATAGCATGTTTCTAAATGGCCGCATCACCGATCATTATCTAAAATGTATAATACAAGTGCTGCCGAGTATGTAATAAACTAACATTACTGCTTGAACCACACTGTCTCGTTCTGCCGTCACTCTCGGTCCACTGACCTCACTGAATTTTCACCTCCTGATATTATAACACTAATGAGAGCTTCTATGATATTCTAAACTTTCATGTATTCCATGAAAAAAATTCCGAAAATACTAGTGTCAAGTCCCTTGTAAACTTGTATGCTTGTATTATCTGACTTATTTCTCAGGTATTATGTATCCACCAGTGTGTATTGGGCTCATTTTTTTTTTTCTTAAACTCGTTATTTCTGCTTATCTTTTTACCTACTTGGAAACTAATATATGTACATATTTACAATAAAAATATAAAATTCCAGAACGTATATGAGACAGGTAATAGTCAACTTTCTTAATTCTAGCATCAAGCATTTTTGCCATATCATCATCAGTCATGACACAGTAAAAAAAAAATGTAATAGAAATTATATTATTTGGTATGAAACGCAACCCAGCGTATATGGTAGCTCTTATGATTCTTGAGTTCTTGCTGACCTACATAATCATAAGGATATGAAGAAAAAAATAATGGTAATAGCGAACGTAATTGTCACCATTGCAAGGAAAAAATAGTGAATCTACGCCAAGAGATTTCTTTTTAGCCTTCCGTTCACTATTTTGGCGTCACTGTGACCCATGACCACTCTCCTATCATCTCTGATCTTTACGGGGTCATTCTCCGCTCCATAACGTTAGCTTTAGCATCCTTCTGTGACGGAATGCTGTTGTAAATATCATGATACGGGTGCTTAACAAGGTATAAACATCAGTCTCGTACATTTAAAAAGGTTGTAATGTAAGTGTCGTCAATTTTTTTTTTTTTTTTTTTTTTTTTTATAAAAGGTTTTATCAAGGAATGTTATCCTAGGATGGTTATACATTTATATATAACCAAAGATGTTTTATTATCATCATTGGAAAATAGAACAAATAGAATATGAATGAGAAGAAAAATTTATTCTAGCAACTTTACTGCCTTTTGATTTGTTTTTTAATCTGTGAAACGGAAAAATTACTCAGATATGATTATGAAACGAATCGCAAGGCGTAAATTTAGAACAAAATTACATTTCTGGAAAAAAAATGTATATTTCAGGTTTTCTGACAAAACTGAAGTGAAATAAGAAAGATGAAAAGAAAATCATTATATATTTTGAAAATTAATAAAAAGAAAAGAAGAATATTTTGCTTGTCTAACAAAACTGAATTGACCAATAAAAATCTCAAGAAGAAAAATCACTACGACAGAAAACTGAGGAGGAAAAACTCAAGTTGATCGAAGTTTAAAAAAAAACTAATTTGAAGTATTGCAATAATGTTATCTTTTTGACGAGTTCTTTGGACACTACACCCACCGACTAAATGGAGTTTTTCCTTAACGGAGATCTAAAAAAAAAAAAAAAAAAAAAAAAAAAACTCTCTAGAAGT
>NC_090746.1:52689087-52691587 GCF_036898095.1 Palaemon carinicauda
AAAAGAAAATGTAAAGATGCTACCTATTAAATACAAGGAAGTCGTAATAAAAGTATCTACATATGAATTTTTGGAAGGGTTGCTAACAGCTAAGCTTCGTGAATGAGTATCATTGCGAAATCTTACTGATACATATTGATGCACGATATATGAAGAATAATTTATTCATGTGTGTGGATGTGTATGCAGCAAAACAACGAGCACAATAAGCGAAGCGAAGGGGAATTATGAAAAAAGAATATGTGAAGAATATATATATATATATATATATATATATATATATATATATATATATATATATATATATATATATATATATACATTCCAGTGTATGAGACCCGTCATAAAAAGACGGCTAAATAATTAGACAGATATGCACACACATGTAACCCCCTCTCACCACGGTATGACTACTCCGCTCCCACTACCCGACGACCGGGGTAAGCTGAGCACGACCGGAAAGGATATATATATATATATATATATATATATAATATATATATATACATATATATATATATATATATATATATATATATATATATATATACATATATATATATATGTGTGTGTGTGTGTGTGTGTCGCCAGACACCTTCTCCTTCATCATATAGGGGAAATATGTTTTTGTGCGGACGTGTATTGAGTTAAAACAATCATCACAATAAACGAAATGTGAGATTATCCAAGCAACAAGCCAATGTATTTTTGTGGAATACTGCAGATTATTCTTGATTCTAGAACAAACAAACAAACCCAGAATATTTACAGTGAAACCCCTTTCGGGACACCGACTCGTTCTTCAAAAGTTCCTCCCTACGAAGCTTTCACTCGTAGCCCGTTTCCGACGAGAATATCATGTGCATGATTTCATTTCCTCAAGTCCGGATACGATAAATCCGGATACGTGTGCCGAATGTCAGGAGGTGAGGCCGCAAGAGAAAACAGTCTACGAAAATCCAATTTCCTGGGAAACGTTCTTCCTGACATTTGCTTACGTTCGGAGAAAGAGGAGGGTAGCGGATGTTGGTAGCTTCGCTTCAAAAATATGCTTCTGGTATATAATCATAATCTTCCTTTTTGCACATATCTATAGTATATGTATGAGCACATAACACACACATCTCCCCTAATATCAAAGAACAAGTGTCTGGCTATATAAATATATATATATATATATATATATATATATATATATATATATATATATATATATATATATATATATATATATAATCTTTCGGGTCAGGCTTAGTTCTCGCCATCCCTCGGGTAGGGAGGAGAGGACGTAGTCATACCCGGGTGAGAGGGGGGGGGGGCGTGTGTGTATATCTATCAAAATATTTAGGCATCCTTTTTGACGGATCGCGTACACTGGTATAGACATATACATATATGTACATATCATCATCATCATCTCCTCTTACGCCTATTGACGCAAAGGGCCTCGGTTAGATTTCACCAGTCGTCTCTATCTTGAACTTATAATTCAATACTTCTCCATATATCATATACTTCGCGCTTCATAGTACATACTGTGTATATATATAAATATATATATATACACATATATATATATATATATATATATATATATATATATATATATATATATATATATATATATATAGTGCATTTTTTCTATTATGTTGTGTGCATAATATGTTTATCTGTAAGCAGTACAGCAATTGCAGAGATATATGTACTAACATTTTGCCAACAGAACAAACTCCACACAAAACAAAAAGTAATTGGTTAAACAATGAAAAAAAAATGAAAGAAGGAAAGAAAGTTCTACTCTTTCAAATAAACTCCGCAACCTTTTCATGATAAAGGAGTTTAGATTCTTCTTCTTTAGATTGCCCGGAGCTTCTCTCCGGACAGGGGCTTTTTGACGGTGCGTCTAGCCCCTAAAAGGAGTTTAGATGGATTTCTACACCACTAACTCACGTCGCTCCGGGTTAAGAATTGTTCGAGACAAAGCAGACGAAGTAGTCTGGGCATCAGCCGTTGGTACACAACGCATGCCCCGACTCCAAGCCTTATTGGGCATAGGACCAGAGGGCGTACCCAGACCTAGTGACACACACACACGCCCTCAGCAACTCTTCCTTCATCTTTTACCTGTGATATAACTAACGCTAACATGCCATGTACTGTGATAGCAATATTAAACACACCTTTATTTTATGTCATTCTCTTATCTATTTTCAAGTGATTATGCTTGTTTTTCTATTTCATGAGGTTTTTGCAACTTTATTAGATATTTCCTTATAAAATACTTATGAAGAGATATGAAGGGAACTTGAATGTTTATGGACATAATTTACAAACATTAATGATTTTACCCTCCCATATATATACACACACACACACACACATATATATATATATATATATATACATATATATATATATATACACACACATATATATATATATATATATATATATATATATATATATATATATATATATATACACATATAAATATATATGC
>NC_090746.1:52696587-52701587 GCF_036898095.1 Palaemon carinicauda
ACAACTAGCTAGCTGCTAGATTTTGTGAAAAATAATGTGCGGCATATTAATACCATTTTTTTATTATTATATTATTATCCAAAGAATATAAATTCTTATAAAACAAGAACAGAACAGAATAAAACAAAAAGAATGCCTATGGGCGAAGAGAATAATGGTGAAATTTTTTATATTAGAAATCACAACATAGCACTATACAGAGATAAGTACAGAATATCATTAAAAAATAATACTAAGGATACTGAAATAAACGAGATATTACGATGGCATTCAGGCAACCGACAACTTGAAGCAACCGACAACTACGTCTTAAAATGTTGGAAAAAAAAAGAAAAGAAAAGAAAAAAAAACATAGAAGTTACGCTTTATGTCACAGAATATTGTGTTCAATACTTGCTTGGGCAGCGAATAATTACGGAAGTGTTTGTAATTATATCCCGTAGCCGTAATATATATATATATATATATATATATATATATATATATATATATATATATATATATATATATATACACGATATATATATATATATATATATATATATATATATATATATATATATATATATATCTATATATATATATATCTATATATATATATATCTATATATATATATATACATATATATGTATATATGTATATATACTGTTGAATATAATATAACAATAAATTTATATATGTATGTATGTATGTGTGGGTATGTATATACCGGTATATATAAAATATTTGTGTATATATATGTGCGTATATATATACATATATATATATATATATACACACACACACACATATATATATATATATATATATATATATATATATATATATATATATATATATATATATATATATATATATACACGAGAGAAAACAATCCATCACGACTTCCGATTAAACGTTTATTTACGACTAACCAACATGATACTTGAGTTATTAAAACTTAGGTGATTACCTTCTTCTCACTGCTCTTAACCACTGTTTAAAAAATAGTTGAAGACTTAAAAAATAATTCCCTTGACAACGTCAGCTTCTCTTCGAAAGACAATTTTATTTGTGATTCATTTTGACTGAACGTGTAATTTTCAAACCAACTTTGGCCATCAACGCCTAATCTTCCTGTTGGTCCGACGAAGTATCCAATAATACAATAGGATATAGATATTGCGAATATTTTATCTTATGAAGAATATATGAAAACCCCTTAATGTAAAGGGCAGTGTATTACATTTCTCTTATATAATAAAGAACAATCGTCTGATATATATATATATATATATATATATATATATATATATATATATATATATATATATATATATATATAGATAGATAGATAGATATAGATATATACACACACACACCTATACATATATATATATATATATATATATATATATATATATATATATATATATAGATAGATAGATAGATATATACACACACACCTATACATACATACATACATATACATATATATATATATATATATATATATATATATATATATATATATATATATATATATATATCCGGTCACACCCAACAGTATTGCCAGATGTGCATCTCCCCCGTCCTTCGGGTAGGGGGAGGGGGTGGGAAGGGTTGAATCTGGGTGTGTGTGCGTATTTAACCACCATTTTTATGGGCTTCATACACGAGTTAATAATAATAGACAACAAGAATAAATCAATTCATATTAGTAAGTAATATATTCTTGTATCTTATCCTGAAATATATCTGCATATTGTCTACTTGTGGTTGAGACACTATTATTCAATTTAGATTTATTTTTATTTCCAGGAAGACACAGATGACATATAGATTAGACGGATGAAATGGCCTACTTTAAGGGTATGACCTAGTGAAAAATAGTACAAATATAAGTAAAGAAAAAACATGATTAATTACATGGATGGATGACAGTGAAGATATTTGAGGGTGTATCGGTGAGAACATTAAGAAATAACCTATTATTATTTGAGAATAGAGTAAAGAGACTCAAAATAAGTTATTGTCTGTTCTCTAACAACAGTTATGATAAGAATACTTAAAACTTATTTTGATTATCAATTCATCAAAACAATCGAAATGGAATAACAAATTAGTATATAAATAAAATCAATCTTTAATGAATAAAATGTAAAAATGACTCACGTAACATATACAAGGACTATTATTTTTTAAAAATCTGTTGTCAACATTAAAATATTTTTTTCTACGAAAGAAAATAAATAAAAGAATAAATAACGGAATAAATAAGCTCAAGATATAAAAATGTTATGCCTTACCGAATATCTCTTGAATGAAGATTTTCCTGCAATGACTCACACCCGGACAAGGGGGCCTCACCCACTTTATTTTATTTTGTCTATTTTCACATTCTTTCCAGGCGTATGACAATAGGGGAGTTATTGGCGAAAGCGAGTAACTTGGTGAATAAGGAGGAGCGTGTTAAGGATCACTAGCGATGGCAACTATTTATACGAACAAAATGAAATTTAATACAGAAAGTTAATTATTTACTTATAAGTCTCTCGGACAACGTGTGATTGGATTATTATGGTATACATAACAAATAAAACTTCTATTAATTTAGATTAATCACTTTTAACGCTTATTACTTTTTCCCATCACTTAATTAGAAGATTTTTGGACCGTAAAATCCTCATTAATAAGATTACAGTAAAATTGAAACACTAGAGATTGTATATTTAGAAAGAAGGCGGGATAAATGAAGAATTTTGACCATAGTTTCAATGTACTTATATACCATAGCAGCCTGGTGCAAGCCACGATGGGTCACAATGGCTAGTAGCCCTTGTCTGCCTAGTAGCTAAGCAAATAAGAGACAATAAAGACAAATTCTTCTGTCTTGTCTGAATCTTATAAATTACCGTTTTTAATAGGGCGATCTATTGATGCAACTGTTAGTGGGAGAAGATTGAGAGGGAGGCAGAGAATTAATTGACGAGATAAGGTGAAGGATGATATGGAGAGAAGAGGTTAAGTGGAAGATGATGCCTTTAATAGAAGGCATTGGAGAGGACATATCAGGCAACTGACCCCTTAATGTAGGGATAATGGTGGGAAAGAAGATAAATTGACGCCGCTCAGTTCATATTTCCACTTAATTTCATTTTTTCCTGGCTCAAATTCAGGAAAATTTAATTTTTCCGTTGTATCAAGCTTGTTATTAAATCAGTAATTTAATAAACACATTTCTAATTTAACAAATAAATCAATATTGACTTGTGTACGTTTGCAGTGAAAACATGATCGTATGCTTTATTGCAAAATGGCTGTTGCGAATACCAATAAACTATATATCTCTGCTAATTAGTAAAAATCCTAAAATTATTACTTTCGGTCTCCCTCAACTTGCCATTTCGACGTCTAAATCTTGCTAGCTTGGATTTCAAATATCCTTTGATATACCTAATTAAAGTGATACCCAAAAGAATATCTTACCATGAATAATAATTCTACAAAAGGCCGATCAAGGAGAAGTACTGAGATAACCATCATATCTCGTTGCACCGAATGTGAAAAGTTATCTAAAGAAAATATATATTTCGATATACATTGCATTTCTTAGGCGTAAATGTAAAAACAAACTTTATCTTCAAACACAACAACACTTTTAGGCATAATAATGAATAAAAGTAAATATTGTAAACTTAAGTATTATTCTCTACATGAAAATACAAATAAATAAACAAAATGATGTGTAAATTAATAAACTCAGCAAAGTAAACAGAAACTTATAAACTAATTGAACATGTCCACCAAACAGCACTCCTTCCACAAGGAGAAACAAGCAAAAAATACACTTTTCTGTTATCCAGAAACAAACACACATGCAAAAAAACGACAAAAAAAAAAAAAAAAAATTGCGAGTCACGTAAGCACTTAAAATCTGATTATAACATGTTCATATCTCGTTGCTGGTAGCATTGGGGAGAGAGAGAGAGAGAGAGAGAGAGAGAGAGAGAGAGAGAGAGAGAGAGAGAGAGAGAGAGAGAGAGAGAGAGAAAGAGTCAATAACGTTGAAGACCAAGGGAATGCAATCGACCATTACACAGAGATGGTTCTTGTCATAAGATGGTTAGTGGTTGATTTCAATCATTTGAGGGGTGTTAATAACCCCTTGGAAAAAAAAAAGAGTGGGAAAGAGACCTGTGGAGTGAATCTTGGCCCTGGCGGAGATGGAAAACAAGTGAGCCCCAGGCGCAAAATTTAACGGATTAGGACATGGGATATCCAGAGGCCACAGTCTTGTGTGTGTCCAATACCTCTTTCTCACCATCCATCCAACATTTTCTATATTTATCCCAAGATTTATGACTTAATTTCATTTTTACATTTCTCATATCTCTTGATAATTTCCATTGGAAATAAACTCTTCATTGCAACTCGCGGCTGTGCATGATAACAATGTTGTTCTTTGGCATATGTTATGGTTAGAACAAATGGTTAAGGTCAATATCTATTTACTTCTAGCTCAGTATGGAATAGCTTCGACTCCTGGACAGGACGACCTCAATGACCATGTAAGTTATGAGGCCAGGTTGTTCTTCATAAAGCATTCAATCAATCCTATCCATAATGAGAGCATTTCATACATAATTCCATTTAGGTGGCGTTTATTCAAAACGTACAATGAATTCGATGTTACTGCATTATTTGCTGCTTAAAAGGAGAGTAACTACATAAACATACACATGTTTATAGGCCTCTATATATATATATATATATATATATATATATATATATATATATATATATATATGTGTGTGTGTGTGTGTGTGTGTGTGTGTATGTATGTATTTGGTTGTGTGTATTGTTTAACTCTAAAAAAGTCCAAGTACCTACACTGAGCGGTACCCAAATACAGAGAGAGAGAGAGAGAGAGAGAGAGAGAGGGGGGGGGGGGGGTATTTCGGCGGTCCTAATTCCTTGAAGCCTCCAGGAAAGCACGAAGCGTTAGCGTGTAGAAAAC
>NC_090746.1:52706587-52716587 GCF_036898095.1 Palaemon carinicauda
CCTAAAAGGAAATGTTTTCGGTTTACTGGACGTCGGTTTCTGGTGGTTGTCAGATGCGAGACTTAAGGGAATGTATTTTTTTTTCTCTCAGATGGTTATCGAAATGAAATAGGTACTGAGGTTAAATAAATTAATTGCGCCAATACACAAATAACACTCACAACCTTAACCTAATGATACATAAGGTGTTACATATACAAAAGTGTATTAGCTAACAAACAAACAATCACTGTTTGTTTGATAGCTAATACAGTAATGTACACTTCTCTCTCTCTCTCTCTCTCTCTCTCTCTCTCTCTCTCTCTCTCTCTCTCTCTCAAAGAACGTTTCTACAACAGTAGCCTACTATTATTGCCACTTAGGATAAAATCAGTTTGTGACTTAAATTCTCAAAAATTCAGAATCAAGTCTCAGAACAAGACACATACCGTATAAAGTACAATAAAAGAATAAATCATATAAGTATAGCGAAGGCTTCGTCGCATAGTACACACACACATACACACACACACCTGTAAATAGAACAAGGGCATGGTTCCCTTCCGGAAGGGATATGAAGGGATGATGTTGCTAACCCACGCCCTTTGGTTCTGGACGCTCAACGGCAGGCTGGAATCTATCCACAAACCTAGCAAATGTGAACCGAGTACTTTCATCTGACTACACTCTCTGAAAGGGTTGATGCGCTCTCTCTCTCTCTCTCTCTCTCTCTCTCTCTCTCTCTCTCTCTCTCCTCTCTCTCTCTCTCTCTCTCTCTCTCCTTGTTGGTTCCGGTACAGACGAGGGGAACAGATGGGCTCGTTCCTCAAAACGGAGAATACATCTGTTCATCTTAAGAGCCAATTACGTATCTAGTTGTTAGCCAACCGTTGCGGGTCGCAGCTAGCGCGGAGAGAGAAAGAGATTAAGAAAAAATAAAAAGTTATGTGATTGTTATAACTCTTCTTCACCACCAAAATCGGAGGGACTCGGGGAGGTAATCCTTATCCTGCGGGGCTGAAACCATTCACAAGATATTCTTGTATGCCTCACAAATTTACCCCTTACACATATTCCCACACAGACACACACATATATATATATATATATATATATATATATATATATATATATATATATATATATATATATATATATATATGTGTGTGTATATATGTATATATATATATGTATAATTATATATATATATGTGTGTGTGTGTGTGTATGTAAGGAAGAAAGGATGAGAAGAAGGCATGGTGATATGTATTCACAAACAGTAGAAAAAAACGCTAGTGATAACAACCCTGAGGCAAGCGTAATGGTTCGAACATATCACGAGTTAGAAAAAAATATGAGTGGTATTATTTGCTTGGCCTTTTGAAGCGGCGCGCACGTGGTGTGTGGGTGGGGTGAACGCACGCGCTTCAGGTGTTATAAACTAGGGGTTTAGCGTTGATAATGGAAGGCTTGACTCAGGATCACAAAAGAAAAAAAAAATGAGGAAAACTGACGCTGTCAAAACACGAGATTATTTCGTCTTTTCTTTAGTAAAGAATACAAGCCTGAAATGTTTTGTCACATTCTACACCAGCACGACCTCAAATCAAGATTTTACAAACGGATTTGTCAAACATGAATTCATGCAAGCGTTTATAAGAATAGACATCTGTATATTTACCGACGAGGCCCGGCTAATAAACTGCTTTAAAAAAAATATCAATAAAAGTCATACAATACAAACTATCAATCAGTGAATTCAGTTTTGATCGAGATTTAAGTTTATATAGAGCATCATAAATACAGTTACCAGTTCGTCTATATAAAGTTGTGATATTCAACTTCCATAATTTACTATGTATCAGAGGTTTATGACCTGAAACTTTATAAAGTAACGCATCTACATAAAGTGCATATAATTTTCCCATTGAAAAGAAATTTATATTCAAATAAAGTCAATAACATACTGTAACAATTATACATTTTGCACGTGAATATATATATATATATATATATATACACATATATATAATATATACATATATACATACACATACACACACTAATAAATACGTATTTATTCCTATTTTCAAATTATTAATTTGTTGATATCTTCTGAAAAGACCCTTGGGTCACAAAAGCCGGCATGATGATGAAACGGCCTTAACATAAACTCATTTCCACCTATTGCGTTCATCGTTGTCCCTGGGTTTACTATTTTTTTCATCTTGCTTTCACCACATAATGTAATAGTTTTAGCAGCTAATGTGTGTGTGTGTGTGTGTGTGTGTGTTGTGATTGCATGAAGTTATGAACGCATTAAAACGTTTCATAGTTCTCTATTCTGATATTAATGTCTTCTTGGTAATTTTGTTCTACTTTTGTATTGCTGTGTTGACTTTGTGTATTGTTCTCATTCTCTTCTATGTTGACTTTGTGTATTGTTCTCATTCTCTTCTATGTTGACTTTGTGTATTGTTCTCATTCTCTTCTATGTTGACTTTGTGTACTGTTCTCATTCTCTTCTATGTTGACTTTGTGTATTGTTCTCATTCTCTTCTATGTTGACTTTGTGTACTGTTAAGTGTTAAATTTGGCTTCTTCTGTTTTTGCTGTTCCTGTTGTCCTAAATGTTTTTTTTTTTTTTTCTTATGCTTGACCTTCCTATATCTAATAGTACTTACTTGGAATTTCATGCAGTCAATGGAACGAAGACTCATCATATTTACCTTTACTTGGCAGATCAATAAAAAAAATAATAAAAGCCCTCTTTTCTGAATATGATGTCTGAATGTCCCTTATTTTCCTTTTCATATTGATCCAATATTAAGTAGTGTGTTACTACGTAATGCTAAAAAAAGAAAAAAAATCATCAGTCTTTTGAATGCCAATTGCCAAAGCAAAATATTCGTTCTTTCTAAAGTACAACTTCCGCCTGTTTGGAGGTTTGTGGGTCGTACAATGTCTGTCATGCATCTACTAAGCAATTGTTGTATTCATAAAAAAAAAGACGGATTTTCGCTTCTTACCTTTGCAAAATTTACTCACGGTCACGTGAAAGGTTTTAGGGGCCAAATAAAAGATCGGAATGGTGTTTCCTTCAACCACTTCTTAAATTCTGGATAAATTTCCAAATGTCTTCCAGCTGGACGACTGGCTTTCTTGTTTGCTGCATTGCAAGCTGAATCATAATCATGTTGATTCAATTTATCCATTCGCATGTTTTTCATCGCAAAGAGAATGTTTAAGGAAACAAATCTGCATAATTTAATTTAACATTAGGATCTTTATCTTAAAGAAATATGGTTGTATTTGAAAGGTAAGACAACAGCTGCAACACGTACAGTATATTGCAATACTGTCAGTTTAACCTTGGTTATATTGCTCTGATTTATATGTATGTTAACCTGACGTCACAACGTGAAAGGTCAACTGCACCGACCTGTAACCGATTGACACGTTCACGTAATTGCATGACGACCAATATTTCACTCCTTGAGATCCATGACAAATGTCAATCGGAAGGTTAGGTAATGGCTACACTATGACGTGACTTGGCAGATGACATTTCAGCAAAAGAATGTAAATTTGCGATTGACTAGAGGTGAAAAAGAGATGCAATTTATATTGCAGAATCAAGAAAGCACAAGAGTGCTTCTTATGCAACACTCGAGATGAATAAAATGTAGCTGTAACGAGATTAAAAAAAAATTTTAATACCGCAAATTTTACGAAAGACGTGACGATGCTGTATAAATCATTCAGTGTAAAATAAATATAGTAAAATTATGGATTGAATTAATTTTCAAAACTTATTTCATTCATTATGAATGAAGTGCTGTCGATGTTCAGAGGATTCCTTAATAAAATATCAAATCCTATGTAAAACTACTTACTATTAGCATTATCCATTATTTAAGTCATATCTTCTTATTTGAGCTCTTTTTTTTCTCGAAGAAATTCCCGTGCTAATAATAATAATAATAATAATAATAATAATAATAATAATAATAATAATAATATCGATTACAAAATATAAAAAAATTAAATTCTACTTCAAGGGAAACGGATTTTTCGACCGGTTGAATTCTATTATTTTTCAATCTTAGTAATTTAAATATACACACATACATGCATATATATATATATATATATAATATATATATATATATATATATATATATATGATATATATATATACTGTATATACTCAGAAGGCGCATGAAGTAATTATGCTGTGAAAGTTTTTACCAGTTAACCTTTTTTTAACAGAGATTATATGAATAGAATAGTGTCTTTTAATTACAATAATGAAAACGAAATTCTTTTATTCTCTTATGTCGGTTGCTAAGAGGGTGATTGGTGATGATGACGGAAACCCATTGTTCTATTGCCGCAAATTTACCATTTATTCTTTTCATTTTGAATGTTTATGATTTTAGCTTTGTTTTATTCGTTATAGGGTTAGATTGTTATCAAAGGTTGCCATTTTCACAGACATTTGCTTAAACATACAAAGAAGTTTGACTCTTCAGCGTGAAAATATGTTCCCCTGTCAATAATTGTACAAACACTTCGTCAGTCAAAATGGAATCCTTGAAACAACCTGTTTAAAACTCTTACTCAGACAGTTGAGGTTTAATAAAGCTCGTTTGAAAGAATTTTGAGACATAAGAACGAGCCAAGTCAATATCATAAAATCTGAAGGTAATATAATAAAATGATAAAGGTTGAATAATGATTAATTAAATCTACAGGATATGAGAAATTTCAGTGAACGTAGAGCTAAACTGAACTCGACTTCCCCCAAAAATATAGCATGTAAAAGGCTTACGTTTAGTTAAGCAGAAATTTTCTAAATACTGCTAGTAATACCTCATATTAAGAAGAAACGAAAATGAGAAATTTACTGCAGTTTCTTTATTTTTCATTAGAGATGAAAACACAACAAATAAGGGGCAACTGAAAACTAAAAATAAAGAAACGCTTCGTAATAGTTAAAAAGAGAAAGAGAGAGAGTTGACCCACAAGACATTTGACCATAGTTCACCTGGGAGAAGCTTCGTGCATTTCCGGTTCCACGAATGCTTGCGGTTTCCGCAACAATCTTCGAAAATGTAGGTCAGTCCATCAACAGCAACAAAAAGAACAACAATAACAGAAATACGTGATTATATTCCCACGGGTCCTTTTCTTTAGCATCTAGTAACCTTCAAAGAACAACAATTATGGCACTTTATAGAAAAGAACCACTCGGTTACTTTCACCCGAAGTTGAAGTTTCTTCCTGAACCAACCTCGAGTAATAGATGAAAAAGACAATTTGTATCAATGTTACATCATTCTCCTAAATCACAGTCGTGACAAGACCAGCGTTCGAGAACAGTTCCCCAGGCCTTGTTGGCCTGACATGTATACATAAATCAATCATAAGAGTACATATCAACTTTTGATGTGCCCTCTCCCAATCCACCCTTCTGACACAGTTCTTCATTTCCGACGGTCTGGAAATTAAGGTAAACTCTGTGAGAAAGAAGAAGGGGTTAACCTGGGGAAGGTTAACCTCGGTCCCATTGTGGCTGTGAAAAAATGGCATTTCCTTCCCCAGTACAGTCGCGGGACCTGGCACACAAACGCAATCCTTTAGAGGTTCCTGCCACGTAGGGAATGCTAAAAGGTGAGGTCAGAGGCAGAGGATTTTTTTCTTTTAAGGTTGAAAGAAAGGATTATTTTCGTACAACTTCCACACCCACAAACACGCCCATCCACACACAGGCACACAAACACACACACACACACATATATATATATATATGTATATATATATATATATATACCACCCACACCCACACACAAACACACACACATGCATATATATATATATATATATACATATATATATATATATACATATATATATATATATATATACACACCCACTGGAAAACCACTAATTTTCCCGTGATATCTAAAGAGCATGTTCGCCGCAGAGGTGAAAATTGAAAAAAAAAATAACTAACGACCGATTACATACGTGCAATTGGTATACATTCTCAAGGTACCTATATCATGTGTATAATTTAGATGGAGGTACTTGTTTCATACATTCTTATTTTTACCTCCCTTTGTAGAAAAATCAGACAAAAATCCCTACCGTGTTCTTATAGTTGTATGAATTATAAGCATACTTTCACGACAGTACGTATTACTTCAATGTGCGGTACATATAAAAAAAACGTGACTAGTTCTTTAACATTATAAAGAATTTAATTTCCCTTTTTAAGTAAAAAATCTTAATAAGAACCTTATTGTGAGTTGGCCGGATCTATCATAACTCTTCAGTATTCCATCTTGCAAGATGCAAGATCTTCCATTATTCCGGAGTCATATCATAAACTTCCATGCAACCTTCCTTATCTACGCTCCATCAGCTCTTTGCATGATACCAGGTTACCAGTTCAATTGATCTGTGTATCTAATCAGTCTAATCTTAATTGTTCATGGTAAAATCTTGCAATAAATAAAACAGTGAATTGGTGGCAAGGAAAATCAAACGAATATGATCAATACTCAAGAATAAATACCGGTAAATAGATAAATGAATACACACACAAACTCTAAAAAGGCAAGAGGTCTCTCTCTCTCTCTCTCTCTCTCTCTCTCTCTCTCTCTCTATTTATATATATATACATATACATACATATATATATATATATATATATATATTAAAGAAAGTAAATAAGGAAATAAATCAGCTACAAGAGAAGTAATAAACAATCAAAATAAAATATTTTAAGAACAGTAACAGCATTGAATTAGATCTTTTAAATATAATCTATAAAAACTTCAAAACAAACAAGAAGAGAAATAAGGTAGAACAGCGTGCCCGAATGTAACCTCAACCAAGAGAACTCTAATTCAAGACAGTGGAAGGCCATGTTACAGAGGCTATGAAACTACCTAAGACTAGAGAACAATGGTTTGATTTTAGATTGTCCTAGAATAATTGTTGACCATAGCTAAAGAGTCTCCTATACCCTTACCAAGAGGAAAATAGCCACTGAACAATTATACTGCAGTAATTAACCCCTTGTACAAAGAAAATTTTTTGGTATTCCCTGTGCTGTCAGGTGTGTGAAGAAAGGGGAGAATGTGGAAACAATAAGCCAGACTATTAGGTGTATATGTAGGCAAAGACAAAATGAGCCGTAACCAAAGAGAGAGAGATCCAATGTAGTACTGTCTGGCCAGTCAAAGGACCTAAGAACTCTCTAGCAGTATATATATATATATATATATATATACATAAATATACCTATATACTGTATATATAACTATATAAACACACACACACATATATATACTGTATATATATATATATATATATATATTCTGGTCACGCTCAGGCCTCTCCGTCCCTAAGGAGAGGGGAGAAAGAGTAGTTATACCCTGGTAGGAGGGGCGTGCGTGTGTGCATATAAATATTTTGGCAGGTTCGGTACACTAGTATATATATATATATATATATACTGTATATATGTGTGTGTGTGTATATATATCAATAAACAAATATAGATAAAAATATTACGCAACATATGGTTAAGAAGAAAATATTGGAAGTTAACGGAAGTCCACTCATTTGAATTTCTTGAACGTAATTATCACATGCAACTTGACATTAATATCTAACACCAAACGGTAATCATTTTCGAGATAGCGTACTAATAAAGCTCAGTTGTATTAGCATATTAATGAGCAATTAGTATATTCTTGCATAAGAATGTAACTAGAAAGAGCGACATAAACAAGTCATATACACGAAAACTCACATAATCTATACACACATGCACACACACACACACACACACATATATATATATATATATATATATTGCATTCATTGTAGGAGATTAAACCCAGTTCACAAAAATGGCTTCAGACACCAGATATTAACCTCAAACGAGGTTTTCCATTATCTAACCTGAGTAAAAACCAAGACCCGTCTTGATATAAGGTCCATCGGCAAAACAGAAACATAATCTCACTACCAATACAAATTTTCCACAGCTTGGCCATTAGCAATCACTGGTGCTTGCTCAGACATTTGCATTTGCCTCTTGCATTTGCTTGCGGATAATGATGCCCTCTGTACACGGTGGTCATTACCGACTTATGTTGACCCCTAATCTAGTCAGAAGGAAAACCAGTTCCTCAGAAGCGACAGGAGAAAGGTACTGCCACGGTACTAATTTTATTTATGTACAATAATTGCTATTTATTGGAGACCCCTGAATTATATATTCATACTGTAACAATGTCTTCTTCATTATGCGGTTTTACAGGTATGGCTATCAAGCAAGATTGGGCAACATTGCAAAGTGCTAATATCCTTTTTACAATAGCTAATTTCATTTACAATCACGAGAGACAGGTATACAGTACATACAAGGTAAAAATTGAATGCTAAGACAAGCAAATATAGTCCATCACTTTCCTGCAATGAATAAATCATTACTGTTATAGTCAAATACCAAGATACGCACTCTATTGTTCTGGAGATGAAAAGCTTATTCGTATCCATAAGCAATCACTGTGCACCGGTTTTTGTATAATGTCGGGTTCGCAAGACTTGTTTTTGGTAAGATTTCGCCGTTGTAAGGAAATTCCAACAGGTATAAAGGCAAATCCATTGAGCTAAACATTAGAATAAAAAATTGAAATGTTTTATACCTTACAAGTCACCTCGTACTTAGATTGAGTTTCACCTGTACATGTTCGTGATATTTATGCGAATACTAGCGTTTTCTAGTCTGTGCGATTTCGTTGGAGTTGTTTTAGTGGCGAGAAAAAAATATTTGTTAATTACTTATTGCCTCCTCGCAGTAGCATCTTAATATCCTATTAGGAAAATCCATTAGGAAAAGTACTCGTATGAAGGATCTCAAACGTAATTAAGATTAGTATTTTCAACAATGAGACGGATGTTATGTTATAGGAAATTACTTAAATTGCAGCCATAAGTAAGGTAACATATCTATCACAAATAAGATCTAAACTTATTCATAACAGCTAACTTTCATCCAAAGGTAAAATCTTGAATCTATCATAAGAGGAATTCTGGAATTAGTCTTCCATTGTAAGTCTTTAGCTTAATCTCAAACCTTCAAGTTATATGCAGGGTTTTGAACCTTCTAATCAATAAACCGGATCCTCACCTTTACAAGTCATAAGTGGAGAGTCAAACGTTGAATGCTAAACCTTTAAAGTTTTCTAGATGGGTCTCGAACCTTTCAAGTTATCTGTACCAAACCCAGTCTACTATTCGTGCATTCAAGCTATTCGCCTCTCAACCAATAGACTTTTAAACAGATGATAAATCTTACAATCTATTACTTCCGGATAATTTAATATGACCAACAGCCGACCCTCTTTACCAACTGGCGACTTTCAAATGTTCCAGTTACTGATAAGTTTGGTCTTCCTAATTAGTTCCCTCCCTTCAAATGCTTTAAAAGTAAAATTAAGCAGCATCTCTTTACCTCAGTAACTTATATATGCAATTTGTGCTGGTGCAAATCTTCCTTGCTTTTCCAAGATGGTCAAAATGAGTCAATATAAATCTCTCTCTCTCTCTCTCTCTCTCTCTCTCTCTCTCTCTCTCTCTCCAGGTAAGTCATAGAGCATCTCGATAACACCGTGACGACGACAACACCTGATAAAAGTTTTAAAAAGAAAAACGGGAATCTCGGTGACCATCTGTCAGCAGAAAAGGATTGAAAGAAAGACCCTTTAAAGAACCCGAGTGAGTGACACAGGGAAATGCATGTCTGGAAAAAAGAGGAAGGCGAGAATATTACGAAGGACAGACCCCTTGGTACTCTTGTGGAAAGTTAAATTTCAATAACTATTAATTGAGCACCAATAAAAGTGACAAAATTCTATGAGTCTCACTCAGGCTCGAAAACATCATTACTTCCTACCCATTTCCTAAATTCCCTTATTCACTAGATAGAAGTTAAAATT
>NC_090746.1:52721587-52774087 GCF_036898095.1 Palaemon carinicauda
TATATATATATATATATATATATACTCTATATATGTAAATATAAATACATATATTTGTGCGTGTACTACACATGCATGCGAATATATATACGTATGTAAATTTGTACGATAATATGTTTGCAAGTACGCATGTGCGTAAGCACGTCTGTAAGTGTAGGAGTGATGACTAGGATATGCATACACAGGACCAAGCCACTGACCAGCCAACGGTCTATCAAGTACAAAGGTGGTAGTGGGGAGGAAGATTGGGGGGTGGGGTGAATGGAGGAATGAGGAGGTGGATGGGGGAAGGAGAAGTGAAGGAAAAGGGCGTTGATCACGAATTGTTTGTGCATGGAGATCGCTGGAAGTTCTGGAACTCGCCAGGACTGGAAAAGGAACTTCCAGAAGGGAAAGTTGAATGCAGGGTGAAGAAATAGAATTGTCTGAGTACAAAATGAAGAACGTGAAATGAAAGTTGAAGGCAGATTGAAGGAGTGAACAGACTTTAACGCAAACTGATTATCTAGAAGAAAAAGCTGAATACGGGTGAAAGGAATAGTAAATGAGTACAATGTAAATTGTAAATGCAAGAGTTTGAATACGAACAGAAAAGTAAATTAAAGTTAAATGAACAATGAATAAGGACAGGAGAAAGTTGAATGTACACTGATTAAGTAAGCAAAAGTGAGAGTTTAGAGCAAATTGAAGTGACAAAAGCAAAGTTCATTGCACATTGAATTAAGAGCTGAAGAATTAAGGAAGTAGTTTACCTATAGGATTCGTAGCAATTTTATTTCCACTTTTTTTTTTCTTACCTAGTAATCATGTGTAAAAAATAAATATTCTCCTCTTCTTGATAAAGGATGAGTGGTCATTAAAAAATCAGGATTAAGAGATTCATAAGTTTTCTTAGCCCGAGAGAGAGAGAGAGAGAGAGAGAGAGAGAGAGAGAGAGAGAGAGAGAGAGAAATTAAAACTTGATTGGGAAATTATTTAACTATTTTTCCTATATCTATGTGAGTGAATAAATATGCAGAGGATAACACATGTAAACAAAAAGAAAACAAAAAAATCGTGTTTTCATTATCAAAAGTAATGCTTTAATCTTAACGGATATAATACTTGGCACATGAACATCAAAATCCAATACAAGTCAATATCTCTGACCGAATCGTTCACCAGCGCAACGCGAAACTCAAAAGGCAAAGAAAATGGAAAGAGGGGATGAAAAGAGGGTCGTGAAGATGAGTATCGGAAAAGGGAACAAGAAAAAAGCCTGATTTTGAGTGAAAGGAAAATTTGAACTTTGGGATCAGGGGGGCGGGGAACGAAAAGGTGATCAGCCGATTCCGGTGATGTAAAGCGAAGAAAAAAAAATCCACTGAAAGTGCATGGAAGATGACTGGGGATGAAAGATAGTGCGTATGCAGACACCGATGAAAATGGAATGTTCTGCCGTACCAAGATCACTAGGAAAAATTAGCAATTATTAACTTCTTGGTTGTCGAGGTGAGGCTGTATGTAAATAAAATAAAAAATCATTCAAACAGTTCTAACTCTATTACTGCTACAACATTCGGCATAAAGGAATAGGGAAGAGATTGGGAAATATTCTTTTTCAGTGAAAATTCGTTAGTACTCCTGTGAACAAATATTCAACCGTTTTCGCAAAATTCAAATTTACACTTCTACCTCATTGAAAACTCGAGCGGCTTCCAAGAATTAGATACTTTGTCTGAATACTGAATAGGAAACTTCTTAATATATTTAGAAATATCTTTGGTCTTATTAAATGAAAGAGAATATAGACAAAAACTCTATATTTAATAAAATTAGAAACAAATTTAAATCTCTCTACAGTCCCTACAAACAGACTGAACCGAATAAAACCAAAAAGAGCATATTCTAAAATCAATGCAAACCTAGATTTCGTAACAGCTTAACTTTTGCAAACTAAGAAACAAACAACAACCTTTTAACCTGGCTAACAACTAAGGAATTGCTGACTAAGAAACAAACGACACTACTAAGACTCCATTGTTAGAGGCGTTGAACGTCGAGAGCTCAGAGGCCCCGAGGAGTAAAAATGCGATTTCTCCTGCAGTATCTGCCTGCTGGCGATCCGGAAAGTAATCGAATGACGAGCTATATTATGTAGGTGGATTGTGTGGTCAGGTGATCTCCAATTGACAGGTAGCTACTGGGGTTTCACGGTTGGACGAACTCGATATTAGAACAATCAGATGACGATTGTATACATATACATAATATCTAGATACACCTATATGTACAGTATACTGTACGTGGTCTCTTCCGCTGACAGGTGGTTGTCCCCGAAACGTATTAGCCTTCCGCTTCTCAGCAAGAATTTTAGGATGGCGCTGCATGTCACCACAGTCGACTTGCTACCAATAAATTAATCAATATTCAAAGTCTTATGGCAGACGTAACTAAAGTAATTTTGATTGTTACTAGTGTACGCGACCGGTCAAAAATGACGGCTAATTATTTAGAAAGATAGGCACACGCACAGAGATTAAACCCTTCGCAACCCCTCCCCCTTTCCTAGCTACTTCTTCGCCCCCATACCAGAAGGACGGGGAGAAACAGAGTAGTCATACGTTTTATAAATATATATATATATATATATATATATATATATATATATATATATATATATATATATATATATATATATATATATATATATATATATATATATATATATATATATATATATATATATATTTACTTTCTCTTTATTATATAGGGGAGATGCGAAGATCCCAGACATTGGACAGAAAGAAGTAGCTCCTTATTTGGCTTCTTGTAAGTCACGAAGAAAACTGTTAAGTGGCAGGTTGGGTAAGAAAATTACCTCTTGAAATTTCATAGAATTAGAGATATAAAAAAAACGGAATTACAATTGCTGTACTGTAAAATATCAACTCATAAACAAGATCATTACATCATATATATATATATATATATATATATATATATATATATATATATATATATAAGATTGTAATTAAACATTCATTTAACTTTTTACAAATTCTTCTTTCAATCTTCGTTTCTCTGTGCAGATAAAACCACGAAGGCTGAACACAGTAAATATAACAATAACGATTTTGTCTTTAATAGAAATATCAAGTGTAATAACAAATATCAACGTAACAAAACAAAGAACTCTAGTAAAACGTAATTCATGCGAGACAGGTAGATCGAACAATTTTCTTATCGCAATTATCTTACTTTATCTGATAGAAAACAAAAATCAGATATGATAAAATTAATAAGATTAAGATACCTATTTAAAAATGCCATAGTGAAACAGTTACAAAAAACACGTCATAGTTTTGCACGTGCAGTAATCGTTCGCGAAAAAATACACACATTGTTCACAGAGGGATTCTTGCAGCATCCGCAATGTGTTACGTGTGGTCATGCAAATGCAAAGCTTAACGCTGTTGCAATTGCCTTTCTATATATACATGCATCAATAAAAAAAAACACAGAGGA
The DNA here is from genome assembly GCF_036898095.1 of Palaemon carinicauda. NCBI lineage: Eukaryota > Metazoa > Arthropoda > Malacostraca > Decapoda > Palaemonidae > Palaemon > Palaemon carinicauda. The sequence continues at coordinate 52,725,095 of NC_090746.1, forward strand.
ACCGAGTCGAACGAACATATTCTGTTGATTATTCTCAGGTAATTATAATGGACTGAATATTTGCATCAAGTGAATAATTTTACTCGCAAAGGAAGATAAATCCTCAACTTTAAAATCTCAAAGTTCCCCTCTCTCTCTCACCCTCGAAGTGAATGATATTTCTAGTTATCAGTTTATTTAACCTTACAATATAGTATAGCTGCAGGGTCTGTTCAGATACCATCATCTTTCTCTCTTTATATATATTTTCCTATTGGCCGACGTTACTTGGTTTGCTTTACCCGTCTAACTCCTCTGATAACAGGAACTAAGACTGTCGAGATTATAGATTTTAACGTTCCATCTCGCTTCATGTCATTGGGCAATGTATTCTGGCTCACTATTTACTACTATAATAATGATCTTCAAATTACCTTCCTGAAACGAGAAGTTTAAAGACCGGACGATCAAGGTCCATAGACAACGAGGATTCCCTGTCAAATTAAACCTGAAAGAAGTGAGCCTACAGAGCAGAGAAGAGTAAAGTCAATTACCTGTCAAGGTAAAAAAAAAAATACCGATTGTTCAACAAAAGTGACTAGACGTTCAAGATAGTCAAGCTAAGGATACGACACGGGTTTTGGAGGTGATTCAACATTCGAAAATATAGAAACAGATTTTCCTCAAGTGAATCTTTTTGACAAATTGCATATGCTCAAATGCATCTGGTGGGGCTTTCTAGAGAGCATTTAACTTAAAGGTATTTTTGGAAACAGACTGACCTTTACTAGCCACTGACCTTTCCTAGTCGATTCAGTTTTCCCATGAATGTGCATTTTCTGTATATAACGTTTGCTACATCAAATGTATAATATTCAAAGAGACCTCTACCTAAGATGGAAGTCAAATGAAGTTATAAAAAAATAATATATTAATCTACTAGCTACTGCAACCAGTTACAAAAAAAAAAATAAACACTGGAGAATGCTGTCAACAACGCTTTACCAGAGACAAGAGTGTTAAAAAAAGTAATATGTGGAAATATCAAACAACACCATTAAACAGAACATAAGTAGAAACTAAACAAAAGAGTGAAATACCAAAAAAAATGACTCACCCAAATCTTCTTGATCTTCTTAAACATACAACCGACGAATTAGTGAAAATGTTCATCAAAAGTGTTTCTCTCATAATCCAGTCAACCAGAGCCCACCTCCGGGAGAGAAATTATTTCATAATTTGCTTGGCTCCCACAAAACGAATTCTTTTCATATATTTTGTTCATTTACTTCCAATATCTTCTGGCTCTAGGGAAACAGAGCCACTCCAAAAATCCAAATGAATTTTTTTCGCTATCTTAAATTTTTGGGTTCTATAAATAAGGCCACTCTCGAAAGCATCAAAATTTCTATAATTTATTTTTATCTGAATGTGTAGGAGAGAAAGATAAAATCAGGAGGAATGGATCTCCTCATTATATTATAAGTTATAACATCTCCAACAAAAGATCTTTCTAAAAGATCTCAAGTAGAAGCGTTCTACCGTTCAAAAAATATCCATAAAAATATCTTGAGATATTTTTGGTATCTTGAAAATATCTTGGTTGCTGAGCGCGATGTCTTGTCATCAAAATGTATAAATTAAAATATTCCTGGCTGGTTCCATCCAGTTAGCTTCCTTTCTCAGAATCACGAATTTCACATGGGACATAAAACCTTACTTTCACTCGTCAGTTTGCTATGTAAAAACCAGGCACATTTTCGATGACAGACAGCATAGTACAATGCCAGGTGACCATTCTGTTACCCGCAATCATAAATGACATTCGTAAACTAATGAATGATTCCGATACACGCTAGAATTCTACTACAGCGGGAACCACATCACAAAGGTGGGGGACGCCAGCGGAGCGACCTACCCGTCTAAACCCGTGTCTCACACTACACTGGCTCTGATCATCAAGAGTCCCAGAGATTCAAACTTACCGCCCTGGAAAAAATCCTGGAAGGCCACTACGATTGCGTTGATGGGGCGCGACTTCCATGCTCTGAGAGTGACTATGCCGTTAAACAAACTTGATGTTTCAATGTTCATAACGATACTGTTATTCAGGTGATGCAGATAACGATACTGTAACTCAGGTATCATGAATACTGCTAGAAAACGAATTAAAATTTAATCTACTTGTAGATTTGAAGCAAAAATTCAATTTCTTATGTGTACTAAGTATAAATGGAATATTTTAATTTACCTCATAGTGTGTAAAAAGCCCCCCAAAATTTCTATAAACAATTGCACAAAATGGCCAAACTTTCAACATAAATAAAAAGCAACAAAGGAAGAAATGTCATTCTGTCATTATTTAAGAAGGAAAATGTAGAAGAATCGAGGATCACATCTACGCAATAATAGTACATGCACGTCTGTCTCTGCGACTCCTATATTCTGAGTGAAAAGAAAATCTAATCAATAAGAAAAGACACCAAGTATTATATTTTTCTTTAATACATATTAATGATAATAATTAAATACATGCATGTATACATACATACATATATATATATACATACATATATATATATATATGTATATATATACACATACATGCATATATGTCTTTATGTACAGTATACAAGTACGTATATATGTACATATATACATATATTATAAATGTTTGTCACAAGAGCTACCATCTGCTGCTTTGGGAATGGATTGCTGAAGACAAACAAACACACGCGCACACACACACACACACACACATATATATATATATATATAATTTATTTATATATATATATTCATATATATATATATATATATATATAAATTATATATGTGTGTAAATATATGTGTATCCGTGAGAGAGAGACAGAGAGAGAGAGAGAGAGAGAGAGAGAGCATATATATATAAGTACAGCAAAGATAATTTCCATATTGAATGTTATAATAAGAACGATGTAAACTTTAAACGGGCACATGAAAACAACTCTGAATGCGGATAAAGAAGATAAATGGAATAAAATAAAATCTTGAAAATAAGAAAGAAATAAAGAAACGTAGATAATCTCAAGGGGCAAAGATATAGGCTGACACAATGGCACCTCGATATAATAAAATCGAAAACACCACTAAATGAGAACGGAGAATGGCTCAATTTAGATTATTTGAGAGAGAAAGAAAACCAATGAAAGATTGACGATTGTAGAAATTTCGTGAAAAGAATTAATGAATATGAAAGAATGAATAATAATTGGCTCAGATTTATCACAAGATTTATGAAGATTGTTTTTGAAGGTTATTCTCAATGATCCTAGGATGATTCAGATATAAATGAAGCGAGAAGGACCAGTCACGATTTGCCTTTTTTATCCTTCTTCCTTATTTGATTCCTTTGTGGAACTTTCTCTGTCATCCTCACACACAAATGCAAAATATACACACATACACACACACACACACACACACACATATATATATATATATATATATATAGATATAATTTGTTTGCGTATGATGTATGTACATAAACTGAGACTAGTTATACGTGAGCATCATAAACATATGACAAAGCAACCCCATATAACAAAAATGCTATCAAATATCTACATAATGAATATACTATATATATATATATATATATATATATATATATATATATATATATTTATATATATATAGATAGATAAATAGATGGATAGATAGATAGATATATATATATATATATATATATATACCCACACATATGGGTGTATGCGTTAGTATGCAGTTCATCTGTAATTTGTAAGTAACATTTAAGATCTGTTCATTATAATTAAGGTCAAGATTTCTTTCATCCAAACGAGAAAAATGTAGAAGAGGAGAGAAGGCGGTCGCGTATCCAACGGTTACGTAAGTCGAAGAAAAGTAATACAAAACTGCTTAACGTTGTATGGTATCTCGACCGCAAACTCTTATACGCAGAGCAAGAGGGGTACGGCCATACCCCGGTCCAGATTATCTTTTTCTCTCTTAATACACTCACGTTACGCACATTCCTATATACATATAAACGTAACATACACTCACACACACACACACACATATATATATATATATATATATATATATATATATATATATATATATAGCCTCTACACACCTTTCTGAGTGGGGATACCTTAACCTGGTGAAAGGGTTTCTGTATTGCCATGATCAGAAAGCTGTACTAGTCAGGGACACCCATACCAGGTTGCTTTGCTGTGAGCGATCAGATAAAGTCTCCCACCATCACCAATCCGAAGTTTGCCATCGAGGTACGATGAAAACTGGCTAAATCCCAGATATGGATAAGGACATGTTTGAGGCCTTTGCTCTGCAGTGGACTAGAAATGGCTACATTTGTTGTTAAGTGTGTATGTATATATATATATATATATATGTGTGTGTGTGTGTGTGTGTGTGTGTGTGTAGTATACGTTTCTACTTATTTAATGATATGACAATGGTAAATATAAAATACTGAGAGCAGACGACTGTATTTGTTGTTCTAAGCATACGTTCCTGTAATCGCCAGCTATTTGGCTGGTCGTAGTCACAGTTGATTGGGGCATGGGGCCAGCACTTTCATTCCACAATTCATACTATACTGAGAACCGAATACCTGAAGCAACTTCTTCAATTGGAGGAAGTGGTACGTCTAATTGAGAAAATTTCCACATAAAATCAATTCGGAGCCAACTTTACATAATTAAATATAGAAAAGAAATGAATGGCGCATTTCACAAGCAAAAATCCATAAAAAAATTGGGCACAACATAACCTAACAAAAGATTATAATGTAATCCGGAATTTTGGCTCAAGACCACAGTACAAACAGTACTTTTTCTCGAACAAGACCATATTGTAAACCCTTCTCTCACTGCGTGTGTGTAATACAACAACAATATGCAGATCTACACCTATAGTGTCCATGCGACTTCAACTTACTAAATCTTTCCTCTTTATATTAGAACTATAATACGTCCATTCATTCAAAATAACTCGCAAATATTAATAGGAAACGCTGAATCTCTCTCTCTCTCTCTTCGAAGTGCTCTACTGTTGCGAACATTGAAGTATAAAGGCGGTGCAGTGCCCCTTTTTCTCTTGACAACCATTACACATCATCGTTTGTGCTTGATCTTTTGGGAGAAACGAAGGTCTATGAGCTTTCTTTGAAAATCGACCAGACTTCCCTTATTATTTCTATTCTCACCTGTCTTCTAGTTTCCTTGCAATCCCATTTCCTTCATCCTTTCCTCGAAACCTTTTCGGTTTCTATAGTCTTCCGCCGTTTGAAAAGGGTAATAATCTTCATGGAGAGAGTAATCTAAGGATTAGCTCAAATTGAGATTGAACATAGGGAAGGGCCTCAGTATTTCTTTTTGTATCTTTTCTCTGCTCTACTGCTCTTGGATAAGTTGGAATAGCACTTCAAATATAGATCTAGGGTCGGACTCTCAAATTGTTATTGCATCATTAAGGAGCCAGTAAAGGAAAGAAATAGGAAAGCAGAAGCGACCGCATGAAGCATTGAAGTACGCATGGAGAATTACCTGATGGATTCAGCCACGACTTTCGACTATGCACACAACAGACTGATAGCATGCAATATTTGCATTTGGTGGTCATTTGATTTCTGTTGCCATATGTCTTTACATATATTTCTATTCATTTTTTTTTCTTATAAATCGTTCAGAAGCAAGTATTTTTAATTATTAAGCATGTTTGATTATCAGGTTGGATCCCTTTCTTCAAACCTTTTCGATACAAATGCTTTAGTAAAAACGTCTCCATTGTAAGTAGGAACATCAAAATAGCTTTACTGAGTTTCGTAATTTTAAATTGCCGCTAAATATCACAGTTCTACTTCATTTTCTTTTCTAGCTAAGTTTCTTCAGCATATTATACTAACAAATAAATTCTTATTAACTTTTTAATTCTCCGAGAATTTGCATTACAATCACAAAACTGGACACACACACACACACACACACTATATATATATATATATATATATATATGTGTGTGTGTGTGTGTGTGTGTGTATGTGTGTGTGTGTACAGTAATCTTATCAGAAGAATTTTAAACAACAATTGCAGTAATATCATTATTACAATTATTATCATCATTACTGAACATTTAAATGGTGCAAGTCAAAAATACCCAATATATTATAAGGGAATATCTTATTCTTGGAGTGTGTGTGTTTTCAAGAGTTAGTGTGTTAATGTGTACAAAGTATGCACCAATATTTCTTTATAAAACAGAGTACTGTGTATACAATACTTTAAACACTTTATTTTCATTTTCCTACTGTTTTTCAAATAATAATTCATAGTAATAAAACAAACGAACCTGTGCGTATTTCCATCCTATCCATTTCAGCAGTCATAAATAACGTGTTCTTATACTATGCGTGTATGTATGTATGTATGTATGTATGTATGTCCGTAACCTGCCCTGACCCGAGACGGTCGTTCTTTCTCTTCCTCTGTACCAAAAATAGAGGGCATGTCAATATTAGCATAAAATGCCCACAAAAGGGGCATTAACATGGCGTACGGTGTAATTAGGGGCAAGAAGGGAACACGCAGTAATAGAAGGTACAGAGATGAATGGTATTCCAGCTTCAGCACTAAACAGTCGCATGTGAACATTCTCAGAAAGCATCTCGGAAGGATACATGACTCTACTCGGTTACTATTGAATCTATATGATTCAATAATACTGCACGCAGAGCTCAAAAACGAAACCTTGCGGTCATATACATACATACATACATACATACATATACATACATATATATATATATATATATATATATATATATATATATACATGTATATATATATATATATATATATATAGGGTTTGCTTATCGATATGGTCAGTAAAGCTGTAGTAGTCACGGCCACCCATACTAGGTTGGTTTCCCGTGAGCGATCAGACGAAAATCTCCCACCATCAACAATCCACACTGGTCAACTTGGTCATGAAAACTGGACAAACCCCAGACATGAATTGACATGTCTGAGACCTTTGCCCTGCAGTGGACTAGAAACGTCTGCATTTGTTGTTAGTTGTGTGTATATATATATATATATATATATCTACACATATATATACATACATAAATATATATAATTTGATATTCAAATTGTTATTGGAAAATTAATTAATTATAAAATTTCCTTGAGAGAGAGAGAGAGAGAGAGAGAGAGAGAGAGAGAGAGAGAGTTTTCAACACTACAAAAAACCGATATTTGCAAATCAAGATTCTACCAAATAGGAATACATGGAAACAAGTAGAACGCACAAATATTAATCGACTAACAGATGAGTGCGTTCATACATATACAGTATGTCTCTTTTTAGTTTATTTATGAGAGATCTGTTTCCCTTTTATTACTGTTCTTAAAATAGTTTATTTTAATTGTTCATTACCCCTCTTGTAGTTTATATATTTCCTTATTTCATTTCCTCGCCGGGATATTTCTTGTTGGAGCCCTTGGGCTTATAGCATCCTGCTTTTCCAACAAGGGTTACATCTTACCTAATAATAATAATAATAATAATAATAATAATAATAATAATAATAATATGCTATAATAAGAGGAAAACTAAGGGAGCGATGAACAAACATCTTTTCCGGAATTGAAAAAGAAATAGACTCCACACGACAATTTCAAACGCAGCCTCACAACCGTCTGGATTGACCACATCGACGTGTAGTACTGCCTTAAAAGGATAGAGTCTCATCTATTAATTTCCTGTAATACATATAAGGAAACTGTTTTTACTGCTATCTTTTTTTATCAAACATACTGTTCGAGGAAGGAATGCCAATCATAGTAGAGGAATATGAACAGATCCACGGATAATAAGAAGGTTTTAATAGGTAGTAATATACAAATGATAATCAAATTGTACCGAGAAATGATAAGAAAAATAAAGTAGTGAAACATGCTTTGGAAAGACTTGATAAAACAGCAATATTCAAGGGTGAAAACTGAATAGAAAAGCACAGGGAAAGAATTGAGAAATATACTATGAAACATATAATGAAAAACAATACTCATCAACAATAAAAACATCAAAATGTAAAGCTAAAATGAAGAAAACAAATATAAATAGAAAGTAGAATCTACTCCACCTGACATAAGCCGGAAACATCTATGGCTTCCAGCAAGTAGCACACCATACTTCCAGAGGATAAAGCCAGATAAAGTACAGTAGAAAAAAAAAAAAACGAAAAGAAATAAATAAGAAGCTGAAAACAATTTGCTATATATCACGACATACGTATGATAAAACACATTTTTATGAATAACATGTATAATGAAGCTGTTCCCTAAAATAACCATGAAAGCTTAAAATTTTTAATAAATTGGAAAAGCGGTGTAGTTTTAAAACATGACATAATTATCAGTAGGTAGGACCCTAAAATTTATTATCCATACGTTAAAAATCATGATAAAATAACTATAATAAATCAAGATTGTGACATAATCTAAGTCAGGGATTTGACCTGATTTGCGGAGATTGACTAAGTTAAAAAGTTCGATCTAATCACTACGCATGATTTACGTTGTATGCAATTCCAAATTATATCATATTGACAAAAAAAAAAAAAAAAAAAAAAACTATGTAGGCATTCAAAATCTTTTTATTGATAACATTATATTACGATAATAAGAATAAAACTAAAATTATGTGTAAAAACCTTAATAAAAATTGGTCTGATAATGTGATTGGTATAGAAGTTTTATGAATTCAAATTTTTTGTCGCCAGATTTTCACATACCGTAAAATACACTCACTCACACAGAGAGAGAGAGAGAGAGAGAGAGAGAGAGAGAGAGAGAGAGATTGTCATCTAAATTCTACATCAGGGCTTTCTTTTCGGGTGCATTTAAAATTAATGTATATTATATACACATCCCAATATACATTCCAAAAGATAAAAATTATGTTTGAACATAATACACTTATGAATACTCTTAGCAACTTCGTGGAATTGCAAATAAGCCTAATGTTACAAACATCGCACGCAATACATTTTCGGATTCACATTAATAAAACTCGTTGAAGATGTCAATTCTTATTCATGAGAAGGGGAGGACTTCATAAGGACTTGATAATTTACAATATCCCTTCGATTCGTAAACAAACCTCACGTGAGGTAGAACCAGTTTCAGAAAAATGAAATTAAAACAAGACATCCGATATAACAATCTCTCTCTCTCTCTCTCTCTCTCTCTCTCTCTCTCTCTCTCTCTCTCTCTCTCTCAAAGCAAAGAAGGGTTCATTAATCATTTAGATAACAATTTCAATTTATCAGTGAGATAATAGATAACGTAGATGCAGACTTAGAGTTAAGCTTTCCACGGGGACTTCACCTTCAATCTTCAATCTAATCTTCGTTTTGAAGATTACTTCTTCACAAGGACGGCCATTATTCATACACTCGATGATCTTTGTCGTTGTTAACGCAATGTTCCTCTATTAATTTAACTGGGTATTTTTTGAAGTAATTTCTTATTTTAAAACCTAATCTCCCTCTCATTCAAATTTATCTTCATACTTGAACTCAACCTCCTCATTCCAACACTCAAATCTGGACCCAAAATTTTCTCCTAAGATAAATCTTCCTTGAATCTAATCTCACTCATCAAACTAACTTTCAATCCTGTGCATTAGGTTTATTCTTCAGCTCAACCTCTCTTCATTAAATTTGAAAAAGCAAAACACTTTCATATTTGGTTTTTACCTTATTTTTCAAACCAAATCCCTCACCATATAATTAAACTCTCCATTAAAACTTGAACCAAAGATCTCTCTTAAGCGTAGTAAATCATCCTGTAATAAAATGTAACCTTTTCACACCTAATCTTCTTCTAAGAAATCAAACGTTTAGTCTTGAACCCAATTTCTAATCCTGAACCTAACATCTCCCTATGAAATTTAACTTCTTTTAATCATAAAACCAATTTCATTCTTGAATTATATCTCTAATTGAATCAAACTATCAATCTTGAATTTATACTCTGGCCACAAACCTAATTTACCCTTATTCTTAAAACCCTAGGTTCGATTATTGAACACTAGTGTGCGCAACCTATCAAAAATTAGGCTAGATATGCACACACAAGCATAAGTGCACACGCACAGATTGCAGTTTCAGCTATATGTGGGAGATTGTGGTTTCAGAGTGTACCTCTCGGCGTACCCTCTTTCTCCAGGATATGACAACTCCCTTCCCCCATAGCCGAGGGACGGAGAGAGACCGAGTAGTTATAAGTCTGAGAATACCACTGAGCGTGACAAGAAGTATATATATATATATATATATATATATTTATATTTGTATATATACATATATATATATATATATATATATACACACACACACACACACACACACACATATATATATATATATATATATATATATATATATACTAAACAATTATTTATATAGGGGGAATTATCCACACTCCCTACATCCTCGAACCCTACCTTCACTCCTGAACCTAACATCCCGTCATTGAACCCAACCTTCAATCTTGAACCTGAACGCTCCCATGGATGTTTACCTACTGATTTTGCTGACATCATTGTCAACATCTCAAGTCTGTCTGTTGAAGTCAATCCCTTCCAACCTCTAAAGTATGCATTTGGGTAAAATAAAGTCTTATCTGTTTTATTTAGCTTTTAACAAACAATTGTCATCTTAACTATTCTTGTACAGTAAATATTTTTTGAAGTGCAATAAATGTTTTTTTTTTTCTCCCTCAAATGTGTAAAATATATAAACCACTAATTAATTCCTTTCCAATTTGTTGAAACAGAATTGGAATTGCGAAAAACATTTAAAATGTGAAGAAAGTTAACACAGTATTCTTTCAAAAATTACAATAAAAAAAGCCATTCGTTTTATGAATGCCGTTATACCACACCGATGAAGCAATGAACGTAGCTGTAAATGTCATCCAGCTGCTAGAGTAAGAGCGAAACTCATGTTAAAATAAATTTACACCTGATCAAATTCCAAATGAACAGCTCTGGCCCAAAAAGAATCTCTATATCAATAGTGAATACATGTCATATAACAAACCTACGCGTTTTGAACATAGGTTACACTCTATTGAAATATTACGCAGCAAACTGAGGCAATAAATGAACGTGCAATAAATGTAACGAGAAAAGGTATTGCTACAGTGCTTCGGTCTGGATAAAGGAGAGAGAGAGAGAGAGAGAGAGAGAGAGAGAGAGAGAGAGAGAGAGAGAGAGAGCCTTACCTTATTGCCTTATTCTATGTTTGGGTTCCCCCAGGTCCCTCAGTGTGAGGCACCTCGTATATCCACCAGAGAGTTGCTAATGCATCTTCCGGTGTATTTTGCATCTTCCAGTCTTGGATGGTGTGGGATGCATCTTAGGCATTTATCGAGCTTATTCTTTAACACATCTACGCTCACTCCTGTTATGTTTCTTTGATGAGCTGGCAGCGCATTAAATAGTCGCTGCATTATCGATGCTGGTGCGTAGTGGATTAATGTCCTGTGCGCCTTCCTTAGTTTTCCTGGTATAGTTTTTGGCACTATTAATCGACCTCGGCTTGCTCTTTCTGATATTTTTAGCTCCATGATGTTTTCAGTAATTCCTTCTATTTGCTTCCATGCTTGTATTATCATGTAGCTTTCACTTCTCTTTTCTAGACTGTATAGTTTTAAAAATTGCAGTCTTTCCCAGTAGTCAAGGTCCTTAACTTCTTCTATTCTAGCAGTATAGGACCTTTGTACACTCTCTATTTGTGCAATATCCTTTTGGTAGTGAGGGTACTATATCACATTGCAGTACTCAAGTGTACAACGTACATAAGTTTTGTAAAGCATAATCATGTGTTCAGCTTTTCTTGTTTTAAATTGTCTGAATAACATTCCCATTTTTGCTTTACATTTAGCTAACAGTGTTGCTATTTGGTCGTTGCATAACATATTCCTATTTAACATTACACCAAGGTCTTTAATTGTTTCCTTGTTTGTGATTATCTCGTTATTAGGTCCCTTGTATGCATATACCATTCCTTCTCTGTTTCCATAATTTATTGATTCGAATTTATCGGAGTTAAATACCATCCTATTTATCACCAACCATTCATATATTTTGTATAGATCTCTTTCTAGTGAGTTCCTATCTTCATCACAAGTAATTTCTCTACTTATTCTTGTGTCATCGGCGAAACTTCTCACTACAGAGTTTTTAACATCACAGTCTATGTCTGAGATCATAACAACAAACAGCAGTGCAGCTAATACCGTACCTTGTGGCATGCCAGATATTACCTGATCTTCATCTGATTTCTCGTCATTTGCAACCACTATCTGTTTTCTGTTTTGCAGGAATTCTTTTACCCATTTTCCTATCTTTCAAACAATATTATGCTCTCTCATTTTTTTCTCTAATATATTATGGTCTACCTTGTCAAAGGCTTTTGCAAAATCTAGATAGATCACATCTGTGTCTTTTTCATTTATCATATTTTTGTATGTTTTCATAGTGTGCTATCAGTTGGTTTGTGTACTTTTTCCGGGCACAAAACCGTGTTGACCTATATTAAACAAATTATTTTTAACCAAATGATTCATTATTTTCCTTTTTATTACCCTCTCATACACTTCCATAATATGTGATGTTAGACTAACAGGTCTATAATTGCTTGCCTCTAGTCTTGATCCACTTTTGGAAATAGGGATTATATAAGCTAATTTGTGTTTAACATATATCTCGCTCATATCTACACTTTGTCTTAGCAGTATTGCAAGCGGCTTCGCGATAGTGTGTGCAGTTTTTATTAACAAAATCTCTGGAACTCCATCTGGTCCGGCTGCCGATCCATTTTTAATTTCGCTTATAGCCTTGACAATATCTGCTTCATTAATATCTATATCCGTTATATATTCAACATTTTCTTCTCTCATTTCTGTTTCATTATTTTCATTCGCAATTCTTGGCGTGAACTCACTCTTATATTTTTCTACTAATATGTTGCATATTTCCTTTTTTTTATTCGTTAACCGTCCTTCAATTCTTAGAGGGCCTATTTCTAACCTCCCTTTATTCATCTTTTTTGCATAGGAGTAAAGTACTTTTTTTTTTTTTCTTTGAAGTGTCCTTTCTTCTAAGTCCCTTTTTTCATTTTCTTTCGATTGTATAATCTTTTGTTCTGCATTTTCTATCTTACTTTTTACTTCCATCATTTTCCACACATTTTTTCTTTTGCAAGATTTTTCTTCCACTTTCTAATTTTCTGAAATAATATCCGTCTGTCTCTTGGTATGCATATCTGTTGTTTATTGTTTTTTTTTTTCGGTACATATTTTTCAAAAATGTTCTCCAGTATTTTGTACAGTATGTCCGTATTTACCTGCATATTATCACTTACGAATACATTTTTCCATTCTTTGTTCAGTTCTTCATTTATATCTGACCATTTTATATTCTTACTATAAAAAATATATATTTTCCATATCCTTCCCAACGTTTTGTGCTTTGATTATCCAAACATATAGATAAGACAGAACAAATAGGAATCAAGGGGGAACCGCAATATATAGAAGAGACATAAATCAAGGAAAAGTATGTGAAAAATACAGCAACACAGAATGTGAATTGATTGCGGTAGAATTTGAATTTGAAAAACTAGTGAATATTGTAGTTTCCAAACCCCCAATTACTAAGGAGTTTGACATAATAATAGAAAAAATAGATGATATATGCAGAAACCATAAAGACTGGAAAATACTCCTATCCGGAGATTTTAACTTTCCTTTCGTGGATTGGAAAGAACAGATAGAAGAAAGTGGTTGTATATATACACATAAAAAAGAGAGTAATAGTAGCGCAGAAGATAAGAAGCAATTAGAAAAGCTTCAAGATATGCTATTAGAATATAATATGCAACAAATAAACCTCATTCCAACACTGTATATATACAGTATATATATATATATATATATATATATATATATATATATATATATATATATATACACACACATATATATATACATATATATATATATACATATATATATATGTATATATATACATTATATATATATATATATATATATATATATATATATATAAAGTATATATCTTTCCTGTCACGTTCAGGGGGGAGAAAGTAGTCATACTTTGGTGAGAAGGGGTACCCCGTGAGGTTCCTTCGGAAATGTACACTAACATATTGCCGAACACGCGGGTTGTACTTAGGAAAGGGGGAGAGTGTGAGAAGAGTTGAAACTGTGTGTGTACACATCTATCTAAATGTTTAGACGCCTTTGACCGCTCAGGTACTCTAGCAACTTAGGAAACGCAAATTCTGATATGGGGTTTCCCGTCCCATAAATTTCTTCACCATACGCGTGTCAAATAAGTTGTGATCAACGCAGAGACTTGAAGGCAAACAAAGGAAAAATGCATATATAAAATCCCAGTTTCCCACTTACTACTCGTTTTTGATAGGTTTAAATTCATCATTATAAAGAGCGTAAGTCATAAATTGTTCTCATAAAACTATAGGAATGTCCGGAATATCACTAGACATCAATAAAGAATGTTCCACGGATTTGTACTTTATTTTATATATGTATAAGTATGCATGTATACAAAAACAATTGAATATATATATATATATATATATATATATATATATATATATATATATAGGTATATATATGAATATATTTATATATTATATATATATTTATATATATATATATATATATATATATATATATATATATATATATATGTATATATATATATATATATATATACATATATATATATATATATATATATATATATATATATATATATATAAATATATACATACATACATATATATAATTTGATATCCGAATTGTTATTGGAAAATTAATTAATTATAAAATTTCCTTGAGAGAGAGAGAGAGAGAGAGAGAGAGAGAGAGAGAGAGAGAGAGAGAGAGAGAGAGAGAGAGAGAGAGAGCTTTACTTTCTTGTTAGCAACCTAGATCATAATAAAAACTAAGGATCGTTATAAATCACCGAGTCTAATCTACTAGAGGCGTTATCACCTACGCCCACAAACCTTGTCCACCACGCCCTTGAACCGAGCGTTAGAAAAGGGCGCCCGCAGCGGAGAGATGCAGGAATGAGAGAGGCTCCTCCTCGGATCTAGGCTGCTACAGTGGAAACACGTAAATACTTTAAAGGTAAATAACATAAATGAAGCAGTTTCTAAGCCTCTATTTGTTGCCTTTTTCTTAATTATTAATATAATCCTCTAGAGAGAGAGAGAGAGAGAGAGAGAGAGAGAGAGAGAGAGAGAGAGAGAGAGAGAGAGAGAGAGAGACAATCGTAGTGGGTTCTTGACAACCAATCTATTAAATTCTGTGTGAATGAGATACATCAGAATTGTGAAAGTTATCGCAAGAGTCCTAGCGGTGAAGTTCCAGGATGAATTGGGGGGAGGGGTGATAGGGGACGGAGACAGTCCCAGGGTGAAATTTTTTCCCGCTACTTGTCAGTTAATTTCACCACAGCGAAATTTCTTTATGACCAAGACTATAAGACACGATTTTAAAAATAAGTGTAAGTTTTCTTATGTTTTTGTTATTGGGCGTAAAAATTTTACTGCATGCTATCATATTGGAAACAACAAAAATTAATCTTTTATTACTGCATAGTATATTCCATAAATATGTTTTTATGTAACCTAAAGGATATCTCGTATGACTAGATCCCCGTTACTCGATTCAAGATTTCTCTTTTTTTTAAATTATTTGATATTTGTTTCAATTGATATTCTTTATTACAGATATTTATTACTAAATAAAGAAAAAGGATCATACTCAAACTCTATTAACTATATCCAACGAATTATATAGTATATACCAGATAGTACTTATGATGATGAAATTGCATTGCATAATGCTGATGGTTATTTTACGCAAAAAAATTAATTATATTTAAATAGTACATGAAAAATGTGAAATATTGGCAAGAGTAGTTACTTTTAAAATTGATATAATGCATATTATCGATATATGTCAAAGTATTAAAAGAGACATCAGGTTTACATACCGACAGTTTTCACAGTATAAAGAATATATCATAAATACCGTCGCTTTCCCTTAACAACCCGAAAACGGACAGGTCTCTCTCTCCATCTCTCATAAAAACAAACACCCACAAACAATAGTAAAGCTAACAAACTCTTCAATAAAATCCAACTTACAATGCAAGCCACGTACGAGACAAGTTCAGAGCAACATGATAAAAACAACTAAGTTTTTTTTAGAAAGCTTAAGAGCAGACGTCTGGTAAAAAGCTGGAGACTAGTTTCTATGGAGACTAACCCAATACCGTGATTACGGATTGCACCTCGTGAATATCTTCAGACAATTTTCAAACTTGACGTTAGACGCAGAATGAGCGTAATAAGCATAATTGCTTTGCAAAGCGTCCTTAAATGGTTTGGTGGTTCTTCGTGTCCTCGCATGCCAAAGACCATGACTCTGCTTCAGTTCTGTTTTATTCAGTTCCTATTTTACATTCATTCCGAGTTCTGTCGGTTACTGGGATATTTCTTCAAACTCGTTAAATCAAAGGTACAACGGTTAACACATAATATGACAGTCCACGTCAAAGATATCCTTCTTTCATATTACATCTCAGGTCCCATTTAACTATTATCCTTGGATTTTTTTTATTATACGAATAACAATCATCTCCAAAATAAAATAGTGTGTTATGTAATACTAAAGAATTATAATTTTGCATTTAACCAACATTTATTATTGAATGTGATGACTGTTAAGGTTGTAAAATTGATATCATTGTTATCATTAGCCGTATTATAACTAGTATTGATGCCATTACACTCCACAGGATATCTCCACTTCTTTCTACGTCACACATCGTTTGAATTGGCCAAAGGTACTCTCAAAGCCTAAAATTCTAGTGCGATTCTTGACTGCAAATTTACTTTTAAGATATACATTCGGTCTGTTTCTTCCTTAATTGTACAAAAAATGCTATGTCGATAATACTTCCTAAGCTTTTTTATGAGCAATCTATTATGATAAGGAAATATTTCAATTCTTTCATTCTACTATATTTTGAGTAGTGTTATCTGGTTAGTCCTCAGCTGTTGACTCTCCTCTTAATTTGTTGAACAATACCTTTTAGATTCCAAATTTCTGGTCTAGATATTAATCTCTGGTACCGTCGTTCAGTTAGCTCTATGTGAGTGTTGCTTCAGAATTTCCTCAATTCTAACCGCCCTTTGCATTCACATCTTCCCAGACTGTATCCTGTCCGTAGTACTCGGTATGCATTTAATCATACGTGTTACCTTCTCTTTCATACGATTCAATGTTACATAGTATTCCAGAAGCTTTATTCCAGCTATAACCAGATTGTGAAATGCCCTTCCTAATATGCCTGTTGAAACTGCGGAACTTCAGAAGTTCAAACTTATTGTAAATGCTTTTCTGTTGAACAAGTTGACTTAGTCTCGCTTCATAGTTTATATATAACTGATCTTGTTTAACATTGTTACTGAACTTAAATTATTCTTAAGTAATTTTTGTATTATTTCTCGAACATAGCTTATCTGTTATTTCCCTATTTCCGGTCCGTACTGCTTTCCCTGTTGGAACACCTTGCTTTTCCAACTAGGTTTGTGGCTTGTCTAATAACAATAACAATATAAACAACAACAACAACAACAATAATAATAATAATAATAATAATAATAATAATTATTATTATTATTATTATTATACAGTATGAACAAATCGTGTGAAGAACTAGCCAAAATCTGAATTGCTACATTTACAGAAAAATATTGAAAAACCATATTAACCTTTTTTTCTGTAACTTAATATTTCAGGAGTAGACAGGCATTCTGCAACACAGTTGCCTGTATTGAACAGAAATGCTCCTTTCTCAAACTACAAAATATAATCATCATTGATAATATGCACACAAATCTCCTGTCTAAATCATCATTGTAAGCTCCTCCTACGCCTATTGACTCAAGAGGCCTCGGTTAGATTTCGCCAGTCGTCTCTATCTTGAGCTTTAAAATCAATATTTCTCCATTCATCATCTCCCACTTCACGCCTCATAGTCCTCAGTCATGTAGGCCTTGGTCTTCTAACGTTTCTATTGCCTTGCGGAGCCCAGTTAAAAGTTTGGTGAACATGTCTCTCTTGGGGAGTGCGAAGAGCTTGCCCAAACCATCTCCATCTACCCGTCATCATGACCTCATCCACGTATGGCACTCGGGTAATCTCTAATAGTTTCATTTCTAAGTCCTGCCATTCAACTCAAGTCTACAAAATCTGTTGGCTATTGCTTCACTGTCATACCACGACTCATGTCCATTCAGTAACATCGATATCACTCAACTGATATATTGCCTGACTTTTTATATGCAATTTCAGGCGATTTGATTTCCAAATTTTACCTAATTTACCTGATTTGCCTTTTTTCAATCCTTCATTAAACTCTAATTCTAAAAACCTTGTATTAGAACTCATAATTCCTAAATATTTAAATGATTCTACCTCATTAGTCCTTCCTCCTTCCAATTATATTTCAGCTTCCATTGCATATTTCGTTCCCATCTTGAGTCCAACATCATGTGATATTTCATGCATTCTAGTAAGCAAGCATTGCAAATCCTGAGGCGTTTTGCTAATAAGGGCAGAATCATCAGCATACACTAGGTCAGCTAATTTCCTATTGCAAATCCAGTCCAATCTTTCTCCGCCATCCCCAAGTGTTCTATGCTTTACAAAATCCAGGACGAAGATGAACAACATAGCCGACAACACATTCCCTTGGAATTCTCCGCTGTTCACTGGAAATTCATTTAATACGACTGCACATACATGAACTTTGCAATTGCTATGCTCATGAACAAACTTTATCAATTTACACATTTAAGAGGAATTCCATAATAACGCAGGACTCTCCACAAAATATGTCGGTACACACTATCAAAGGCTTTTTTTATAGTCCACAAATGCCATCAAAAGGGGATTTCTATATTCTAAGCATTGCTGTACAACATGTCTCAAAATGAAAATTTGGTCAGTGCAACTTCTACGTTTTCTAAATCCTGCCTGTTCATCTCTCAGCTTTTCTCTCCAGTCTCTTTAGAATAAGCATACTATATATTTTCATAACAACTGACGTAAGTGTTATGCCTCTGTGATTATTGCAATACGTCAGGTCACCTTTTTTTTGCTAGGACTCGCCATAAAATTGGCCGGTGCACAGTATCAAAGGCTTTTTCATAGTCAACAAATGCCATCAAAAGTGGATTTCTATATTCTACACATTTCTGTACGTCTTAAAATGAAAATTTGGTCAGTACAACTTCTACACGTTCAAAATCCTACTTGTTCATCTCTCAGCTTTTCATCAATCTTTCTCTCAAGTCTCTTTATAATTAGCATACTATACATAGATACATATATATATATATATATATATATATAATATATATATATATATATATATATATATATATATATACACACACATACACATGACACCTGACGTGAGTGTGATGCCTCTGTAATTATTGCAATCCGTTGGATCTTTTTTTTTTTTTTCCCAACACTCCTAGCTCCCATTCATCAAGTTTCGCCTCTTCACGTCACATTCTACAAAATACTCTTAAAAGTATTCTGGAAGTCACTTAAATTTCGGCCAATATCATCTCAGCAGTTATTCCATCGTATCCAAGGGCTTTCCACCTCTTGAGAATTTTTTATTGATAACTTAAGACTTCAAACACACTGAATCCATTCATGGGAACATCAAGGTCTTTCTAAGCTTCAGGTATATCAGTCAAATTATTCTCTTCATATCTCCTATTCATGACCTCATCCAACGTCATCTTTCTTCATTTTCTCTTCTGATAACTGATACATCTCTCTTTTCATTGGTATATGTTTCTTCTTTTCCCCCGTAGAAATTTCATTAATATTTCTATGAGCGATTTTTACACCATAGCCACTTCATCTGCTCTTGTCTAAATATTCTCTCCAGTTATTTGTAGCTTTTCTTTTGACTTCACTATCAATACTGGAATACTAAGCTACTCAAAAATATGCGAAACTAAAATGTCTTGGACACAACATTTAAATCTATCAATAAACATAAAGACAAATGGCAAAAGATAAAGTTAAGAATTTTTCTCTCTCTTTTTGTACTAAGTAGTAACAAACTTTAGAAATATAACAGACAATAACCGGTCTCACATTCATCTTCAAGTTCATTATTCAAAGTACCTCTTTTACAAAAACACAGAACCTTATCAAGCGGAAATTCTAACCTTTCACATACACTTCGGGGTAATAAAATAAAAATTCTGAATAAAATATGACACAAAAAGTTAAAACATCAACCCAACTGTAGGAGACTATATGTGGGCATGTATTGCGAGGAAACGAAAGAATAAGGAAGGGGAGATGGTAACGATAAGTAAATGAGGAAGATGCGGAAAGAGTAAGAAAGTATGGGGGATGTATGGTTAAGTCTTCCGTAGGAGACCTCCCCATTTCTCAGCTTCAGATGTAAAATTCCTTCCTCTTCAGTCAAATACTCCAGAGAAAGAAAGTGTTATTTGCATAACAATGGTCTTAACCAGCCACGCATAACGTCTTTCTGGCTAGCTAATCTCTCTCTCTCTCTCTCTCTCTCTCTCTCTCTCTCTCTCTCTCTCTCTCTCTCTCTCATACATATATCGACCATCAAGTGTCCGACCATCAAGTATCTACCATTATACATGTATGTCAACGAAAGCTGTACAAATGAATGAATGCATACCTTAATGTAAGAATGAATGCTTTTATGTAAGTGCATGCATATATACATGCATTAAAAGACCTGAAGTTTAAAAATATAGCCATATATATTGGTATATATAGTAGTAATCCGTGAACCGAATTCTAGTTTCCAATACAAACATTCTCTCTCTCTCCGTATCTAAATCCACGTCATTCCTAGAATAATAACAAAGTAATAAGAAAAATCCAAAAGAATTACGTATGAAATGCCCAAGTTCTATTTACGAAAGCTGAACATCATAAACAAATACATCTCCATAGGGAGCATCATTCAAAGAACATAAAAAAAAAAAAAATCGAATTAAGAAAACGTCGGTTAAGAGACCCCTCACCAAAATGGCACACACACACGCACACACACATTTGGCATTTGAAAACACCAGCGGGTGCAAGTAATTGCTACATCTGGTGCTTCCGTTCAACTTTAAACACCATGGTCAGCGGCACTGGGTCGCGGATAATGAGGCGTGGGGTGACACCTGAGACGGGAGGTAACCATGAGGTAACACGTTCCCTTCCCATGTTTCTACGGAGACTGGTAGTCTTTCTACGCACTTTTACTCGATAAAATCACTAGACAACTATTGCACGTATGTACTCAACTTTAAGTAGTTTCCCAAAAGTGCGGGTGATTCCGGAGGGAATACTTGGAAATGGTTACTGATACGATCATACTATACAGTAGTTGCTGAATTATTCAACACGCAATACTATATATATATATATATATATATATATATATATATATATATACATATATATAGATAGATAGATATAGATAGATAGATATATATATATATATATACAATATATATATATATATATATATATATATATATATATATATATATATATATATGTGTGTGTGTGTGTGTGTGTGTGGGTGTGTGTGTGTGTGTGCATGTGCACGCACGCACTCAATACTCAAGTCCACAAATAAATTCAAGTAAAATAAAATTATCGTGACTCAAATGTCAAGTTAGTCCTCACGCAACTGTTTTTCATATGACCATATAAGGCTGAACACATGTAGTCTATTCTGTCTAATGCTTACAAGACAACAAAATTGACTATAAACCATAGATATAACAACTTAAACTCTTATGCAGAATTGTTTTCACATTCATAAAATACAGAAGAATAGCAAAAATCCTATATACTTTATAAAGTTTGTAAAACCATTAAGGCGGGTAAATGAATCGATAATTTATTTGCAAACCGTCAACCGGCAAACCGAAAGGGCTATGTACCAAATTTCTTTTTTTATTAAAAGAAGGCCTATAATGGCTAACAAAGCCCTCCCTAACCCATTTAACTGCCACAACCATACCTCGTAACCCCAAAGATACAAGATAAACGAAAGGAAAACATCTTGCAAATACCTACGCTCAGAGGCCTATTGTAATATAGCATGGGCTAAGCTTTCAACAAAACTCGTACTGTATTATCAGACGTATCCTCTACATCATACTCGCTACTCACCCCCCCCCCCCCCCCGCCCATAACCAATCTTTCACCCTCTCTCTTTCTCTCAAAGACTCAAACTAAAGGTAATTACTATTCCCCGGGATCCTAGAGGGGACCCCAGCCATGAACTTGACTTTCACTCCAAAAGGGAATTCAAATCAGTTGTTATTATCGCACGAAATTGCCGGTTGCTCCTGCTGCCTCTTCAGTGCTGCCCTGCCAGACGCTCGATGCCCCAAGTCCTGTCTATCAACTTT
This sequence comes from Palaemon carinicauda, assembly GCF_036898095.1. NCBI lineage: Eukaryota > Metazoa > Arthropoda > Malacostraca > Decapoda > Palaemonidae > Palaemon > Palaemon carinicauda. The sequence continues at coordinate 52,747,740 of NC_090746.1, forward strand.
GCCTTCTCCAGAACTAAGAATTATCCTATTATGTCATTATTTATGAGATATAGTTCAGACAATTTCACTTTTTAGAAAACCCTCGATAAATTAAATGACGGCAATTTCGAAAACAATTTGACGAAAACTATAATCTCCAACTAACCTGGTAAAGTTGCATCTTGAAAGGCAACAGGAAATTCTTATCATCATTCATGAACAGACTGATATGCATCATTTAACAGTAATTCAATTCGAGCATAATAAATGAGGGGTTTCAAAGTTACCCTCTGCCTTGCATTAAAAGGTAAAGTTGAAGGGAAAAAATAATTACAAAATTTTTATGATTCACTCGACTCATAATTTTGTTTTTAGATTAGATAAATTTTGAATTACTGACATCACTTCTTAGACTTTATCTAAGGTCACTTGCTTTGGTTTACTGTCGATGACACCAACAATTACGAAAGGTGAACTACACATAGAAAGTATTAATTTGGCGTGCACCTCCATCAACAATTTCAGAGAGAGAGAGAGAGAGAGAGAGAGAGAGGAGAGAGAGAGAGAGAGAGAGAGAGAGAGAGAGAGAGAGAGAGAGAGAGAGAATATAGTCTGACTAACTTTTATATCTAGTGAACTAAATAAAATTCATTTATAGATGCTTCTATGTAATCCTCAGAGAGAGAGAGAGAGAGAGAGAGAGAGAGAGAGAGAGAGAGAGAGAGAGAGAGAGAGAGAGAGAGAGAGAATACTAGAACTTACCGATGCTTAAAAAACAAGACATTTAGGTTTCTTAAAGAATTAATATTTCAGAAATTAAACATTCTGTAAGAATCTTAAGGATAGACATTCAAATCATTGGCATCCACATCTTGTACAGTATATTACAAACGCAACGCATCGTTAATTGTCATTTCCTATTTCATGAAAACTCCTGGAAGCAGTTACACTGACATTTTCAATTATATTCACCCTCTACAGAAAATTCCATCGCTGTCACTCCCTGTACTTAATCTTCCTATATAATTCAAAGATGAATTTGCCCTTATTAAAATTCCAATGATTATCAATCAAAGTCAAAGGCTCATTAATCTCTCTCTCTCTCTCTCTCTCTCTCTCTCTCTCTCTCTCTCTCTCTCTCTCTCTCTCAAACAAGTCCTAAAGCTCTGCCAAGTGATGTCAATCTATTATGAGGAATAAAGAGAAATCGAGAAATCTGTTTTCAAAGTGACATTTTCCTCGCATTGCACAAATCGTTGAAAAGTCTCGAGAAGCTTTTCTTCAGGTTAAAAGACTTGTTTCACATTCGGTGCTTGGAAATGGTCAGGTGTTGACTAAAAGGTGAAAATGGGGACAAGAATGTGTGCGCGAGTGTCTGTGTGAGTGAGTTTGTGCGTTCCTCACAGGGGAAAGTGGCTAGTCCGAACAACCTGTTTAAACACTGCTAACATGAGGTTGCTTATAATTCTTCAAACCTATATTGTGGGTATGTGTATGTGTGACTGTATTTGAGTGTATGTGTATCTGAAATTGTAAGCATGTGTTAGGAGGTGAGTATATGCGCATGTGTTCAGACGGAAGCTCACGTGCATGGGTACGTATTTATGTGCACACACATAGGGGCGTGCATATTTATGCATTTCCGAGCGTATGTACATGTGCTCTGGTGTGAAAGATGCGGGCTAGCTCGTGTGTGTGTACGTGTGTAACCATAGCGCGCGCACTCACACGTAAAAGGTCATCCCTGTAAATGCATGTTTGTGTTAACGTACCCAAAAACAATAACAAACTAACAAACAATGTTGCATATGAGTCTCTCTCTCTCTCTCTCTCTCTCTCTATATATATATATATATATATTATATATATATATATATATATATATATATATATATATATGTATATATATTATATATATATATATATATATATATATATATATATATATATATATATATATATATATATATATATATATATATATATATATATATATATATATATATATATATATACTCTTATTCACTTATAATTGATTGTTCATACACATACATAATAGCAGTGTTTTACCTCAAATTTACTTTACCATATTTTCAAACTACTTTATAATTCACTTGCACATCAAAATCCTATTGTAAAAAATTGTTCCATCGTCATAATAATTAATAAACCTACAACACGTAGCACTGCGCTCTATACATACATAAAAAATATAAATCGACCTATCCAACATTCTCCCGCCCCACATAAAAAAAAGTGTGCAAGTATTGCATCTCACAACGAAATAAAATGTACATGAGTAAAAGAATCACATTAAATAAGGGAATACACTGTAATAAACAAAAATTGTTGTAATGTTACACATCCACTCATAAATCACAATGAATGGGATAGGTACTAACACAAATAACAGTAATGGCAGAATTACTAACACAAGCCACTCCAATGTAATGGTTACTTACCGATTGTTTGCGGCCGTCTTCGCTCCGATCATTACTGAGTTCTCTCTGCTGGAAAAGAACAAGAAAAAAAAACAGGTGAAACAAAAGCATAGAATGCTGAAAGGAGAGATAATGATTCACCAGCTATGTCATTATTATGATCAATCAAACTAAATTGGTAGGTAATAATATATACTTTCAATTCTTTTTCATTAAATCTATTTCAATTACCATTTCTCTTTGCACCCCTGATCTGTACATAGCATGTCAAGTTTTGATTAGGCAACGCTGATCTGTCTTTGCTAATTCTGATCTGTGGATGGCAATACTGGTCTGTGAATGGCACTTCTGGGCTGTGGATGGTAATTTTGGTCTGTGGATGGCAATTCTAGTCTGTGGATAGTAATTCTAGTCTGTGGATGGTAATTTTAATCTGTGGATAGTAATTCTGGTCTGTGGATGGTAATTCTGGTCAGTGAATGGTAATTTTGGTCTGTGGATGTATTTCTGGTCTGTGGATAGTAATTGTGGTCTGTGGATAGTAATTCTCGTCTGTGGATGGTAATTCTGGTCTGTGGATAGTAATTCTGGTCTGTGGATGGTAATTCTGGTCTGTGGATAGTAATTCTGGTCTGTGGATGGTTATTCTAGTCTGTGGATAGTAATTCTGGTCTGTGGATGGTAATTCTGGTCAATGAATGGTAATTTTGGTCTGTGGATGTATTTCTGGTCTATGGATGGCAATTCTGGTCTGTGGATAGTAATTGTGGTCTGTGGATAGTAATTCTCGTCTGTGGATGGTAATTCTGGTCTGTGGATAGTAATTCTGGTCTCTGGATGGTAATTCTGGTCTGTGGATAGTAATTCTGGTCTCTGGATGGTAATTCTGGTCTGTGGATAGTAATTCTGGTCTCTGGATTGCAATTCTAGTCTATGGATGGCAATTCAGGTCTGTGGATAGTAATTCTGGTCTGTAGATAGTGATGGCAATTCTGGTCTGTGGATAGTAATTCTAGTCTGTGGATGGTAATTCTGGTCTGTTAATGGTAATTCTAGTCTTTAGATGGTAATTCTGGTCTGTGGATAGTAATTCTGGTCTGTTGATGGCAATTCTAGTCTGTGGATGGTAATTCTGGTCTGTTGATGGCAATTCTAGTCTTTAGATGGTAATTCTGGTCTGTGGATAGTAATTCTGGTCTGTTGATGGCAATTCTAGTCTGTAGATGGTAATTCTGGTCTGTGAATAGAAATTCAGTCTGTAGATGGTAATTCTGGTCTGTGGATAGTAATTCTAGTCTGTGGATGGTAATTCTGGTCTGTTAATGGTAATTCTAGTCTTTAGATGGTAATTCTGGTCTGTGGATAGTAATTCTAGTCTGTGGATGGTAATTCTGGTCTGTTAATGGTAATTCTAGTCTTTAGATGGTAATTCTGGTCTGTGGATAGTAATTCTGGTCTGTTGATGGCAATTCTAGTTTGTGGATGGAAATTCTGGTCTGTGGATAGTAATTCTGGTCTGTTGATGGTAATTCTAGTCTGTGGATGGTAATTCTGGTCTGTGGATAGTAATTGTGGTCTGTGGATAGTAATTCTGGTCTGTGGATAGTAATTCTGGTCTGTTGATGGCAATTCTAGTCTGTGGATGGTAATTCTGGTCTGTGGATAGTAATTCTGGTCTGTGATGGCAATTCCAGTCTGTGGATGGTAATTCTGGTCTATGGATGCAATTCTGGTCTGTGGATGTAATTGTGGTCTGTGGATAGCAATTCTAGTCTGTAGATGGTAATTCTGGTCTGTGGATAGTAATTCTGGTCTCTGGATGGTAATTCTGGTCTGTGGATAGTAATTCTGGTCTCTGGATGGTAATTCTGGTCTGTGGATAGTAATTCTGGTCTGTGGATGGCAATTCAGGTCTGTGGATAGTAATTCTGGTCTGTGGATAGTGATGGCAATTCTGGTCTGTGGATGGTAATTCTAGTCTGTGGATGGTAATTCTGGTCTGTTGGATGGTAATTCTAGTCTTTGGATGGTAATTCTGGTCTGTGGATAGTAATTCTGGTCTGTTGATGGCAATTCTAGTCTGTGGATGGTAATTCTGGTCTGTTGATGGCAATTCTAGTCTGTGGATGGTAATTCTGGTCTGTGGATAGTAATTCTGGTCTGTTGATGGCAATTCTAGTCTGTAGATGGTAATTCTGGTCTGTGTAGAAATTCAGTCTGTAGATGGTAATTCTGGTCTGTGGATAGTAATTCTAGTCTGTGGATGGTAATTCTGGTCTGTTGGATGGTAATTCTAGTCTTTAGATGGTAATTCTGGTCTGTGGATAGTAATTCTAGTCTGTGGATAGTAATTCTGGTCTGTTAATGGCAATTCTAGTCTTTAGATGGTAATTCTGGTCTGTGGATAGTAATTCTGGTCTGTTGATGGTAATTCTAGTCTGTGGATGGTAATTCTGGTCTGTGGAGTAGTAATTCTGGTCTGTTGATGGCAATTCTAGTCTGTAGATGGTAATTCTGGTCTGTGGATAGAAATTCAGTCTGTAGATGGTAATTCTGGTCTGTGGATGCAAATTGGATCTCTGATGGCAATTCTAGTCTGTGTATGGCAATTCTAAACTGTGGATGGTATTTCTGGTCTGTGGATAGTAATTCTGGTCTGTGAATGGTAATTCTGGTCTGTGGATAGTAATTCTGGTCTGTGGATGGCAATTCTAGTCTGTGGATGGTAATTCTGGTCTGTGGATAGTAATTCTGGTCTGTGGATGGCAATTCTAGACCTGTGGATGGTAATTCTGGTCTGTGGATGGTAATTCTGGTCTGTGGATGGCAATTCTAGACTGTGGATGGTATTTCTGGTCAGTCGGATAGTAATTCTGGTCTGTGGTGACAATTCTAGTCTGTGGACGGTAATTCTGGTCTGTGTATGGTAATTCTGGTGTGTGGATGGCAATTCTGGTCTGTGGATAGTAATTCTGGTCTGTTGATGGCCATTCTTGTCTGTGGATGGTAAGTATGGTCTGTAGATAGTAATTCTGGTCTGTGAATGGCAATTCCAGACTGTAGATGGTAATTCTGGTCTGTGTATTGCAATTCTGGTCTGTGGATGCCAATTGTGATCTCTGGATGGCAATTCTAGTCTTTAGATGGTAATTCTGGTCTGTGGATAGTAATTCTGGTCTGTGGATGGCAATTCTAGTCTGCGGATGGTAATTCTGGTCTGTGGATAGTAATTCTGGTCTGTGGTGACAATTCTAGTCTGTGGACGGTAATTCTTGTCTGTGTATGGTAATTCTGGTGTGTGGATGGCAATTCTGGTCTGTGGATGGAAATTCTGGTATGTGGATAGTAATTCTAGTCTTTGAATGGTAATTCTAGTCTGTGGATGGTAATTCTGGTCTGTGAATGGCAATTCTAGTCTGTGGATGGTAATTCTGCTCTGCAAGGAACAATTATTGCCTGTGTATGGCAACTCATGTCTATGTGTGGTAGTTCTTCCTATGTGTATGGCAATTCTTGTCTCTGTGAAACAATTCCTGTCTGCGTACAACTATTTTTATCCGCATGGCAAATATAGTGTAAGCATGGCATTTCTTGTCTATTTTGTCTATTATGTGGCAATTTCGGGCTGCACATTGCAAGCGTCATTCATATGAGGCAAGCTCGGTCTTCTAATAACATACCTGGTGTGTATGCAGGTAGTAATTATATATATATATATATATATATATATATATATATATATATATATATATATATATATATATATATATATACATACATATATCAATACAAAAGCTAACATTTTAAAAATGATGAGTACGAAACAAAATCGAGACGTTCTAAAAGTATTTTCAAAACGCAGTTCAACAATGACAAAGCGTGAATTAATTATGTTATCAGTAACGTCCGCTTCAATGTGCTTGTCTATACGAACTTACATATATATAGATAGATAGAGAGAAAGATAGCATATAGATGAAAAGATATATATGTGCATTGAAAATTAGGGTGTGTATATATATATATATATATATATATATATATATATATATATATATATATATATATATACATACATAGTTGGGATAAACTGATAGAGAGGCAGAAAGAAAACTACTTCAAGTGTTGATCATAAAATGCATCTTAAAAGGTACAAGCTTCGAAACAACACAAACTGAATATATGTTAATCTTAATGAAAAAAAAAAAAAAAACTTTCATAACTAAGTATATGACGTGCTTTCTTATTTGAGGTAAGATACTTTCTATTTTGCTAACAAGAAGATCCTAAGGTAAGCTTTGGTTATTATCTCAGCATGATATTTAACATGGATACTAATTCATGTTTTTCTTTAATAATTTTCATCGTTAATATTTACCGAATTATTCAACTGAATATCACGTTACACAAAAAAAATGTATTGATAAAAGTGTTCAAAAAGTATGAAGCAAGAAAACAATAAAGGGGTTATAAAGGCTTTTACAAATACATGCATAACAGTATATAAAGTAACCTGTAATATATACGCATATATATATATATATATATATATATATATATTTATATATATATATACATATATATATATATATATAAATATTTATGTATGTATGTATAAATAAATATATTAAAAACACCGCTGTTTACTCTGAACATGTCTTAAAATATTCCATATTTATTTTCACCGTTATTCTAATCAAGCAAAATTTATTTTTGGCCCTCTTCATTAAAACTAATATTAAAAACCAATGATTTATTTCAAACTTTTTTTTTTTAACTTGATCAACCATTCCTCGAAACTATTCTTACTGTGACCAATCAGCTAACTATTAATTGCCATAATTCTAGTCACTCTGAGTGATCTTCTTTCAACTGAAATTGCATTATAGCAAGATTAGACCATTTGCCACAACTTATCAATTACCGATTACTGATATACTAAATACATAATACTACACTTAAAAAAAATGATTTGAATATGTTGAGAGAGAGAGAGAGAGAGAGAGAGAGAGAGAGAGAGAGAGAGAGAGAGAGTTTCATAAGTATGATTGATAAATTTGAGAATCAAGATCTAAAAATTTGAAGTTTTCAAATATTTTTTAATCTAGTCCTTAAGGAGACTATCCCTTTGTACGTAACATCAATCATAATTATTTCTGTTGAGGCGCAAACGTATATATAAAGTATAAAAAAAAAATATGGGGAAATTACAATGCTGCGATTTTCACTCACCGAGGCACTTGAGCATGTAGTAGTGCCCTTTTCCAACTAGGTTTATAGTTCAACTTAATGTTAATAAAAACAACAATAGGAATAATAATAATAGTTTTAAAAATGAATAAAAATCAAACATTATAATCATAGAAGAAATATCAACAGTTAGAAAACAACGAAACACTCAGAGAGAGAGAGAGAGAGAGAGAGAGAGAGAGAGAGAGAGAGTGAACACTGTGACATAAGGACAAAATTAAAACAATTTTGGTAGAAGAGGATAGTATATTCTGAATAAAAATAAAATCTAGGAACAAAAAACGATTTTATCAGATAGAAAACTCAATCTTGACCAAAAATATCTATAAGGAATCTATATAAAATATAGGCGTTTGCTGCTAGACCATATCTATGGTATCTCTAAGCATAATAATCATACGTTTAACATTTTTATAGCATATGTGTGGATTTTAAAATCAGCACCCGAGGCAAGAACTACCAGGATCAGAACAAGTATAAGAATGTAAAATCAAGTACTAACGGAACGAATCAGCTGTTCCCAAGACATATGAAAATGCCAATAGGACGTAACTTCTGACCTGCCTGACCCCAAGAGCTTACTGACCTCAAACCCTGAACCCAGTATCCTTATACAGTTCTTCTACTCTGTTCCATCGAAAGTAAGTTATTGTAAAAATATTAGCTAGGTACTCTCTCTCTCTCTCTCTCTCTCTCTCTCTCTCTCTCTCTCTCTCTCTCACACACACACACACACACACACACACATATATATATATATATATATATATATAGAGAGAGAGAGAGAGAGAGAGAGAGAGAGAGAAAGAGAGAGATTCTGCACACTTATTACCATTCACGTTGACTAATCTAACAATTCCCAGTTAAGTATAACTATTTTGGCATTGTTTTGCAGATGTAATCATTAAGGCCTATTCATTTAATCATCTACATCACAAATGCAAATACGTCTTATACTGAGGGTTGGATAAATGGGTGAATCACTTTAGCGTTCAAACCCCAGCCACTCAGGGTATGAGGGCCATGTTGCACATTTTCCAAATCTTAGAACAGGACTTGAAATGTTCATCTTTTTGCTAGGGACAGGGAAGGATAAATTTCACTGGATATATCCATACCATATAACAACTGATACCAAAAGCAAGCGGCATATATATATATATATATATATATATATATATATATATATATATATATATATATATATCAATGTTATATCCCTTTAGTCTGTGTAACTAAATAAAACCCTTTCCCTCTTTAAAACACGTTTTTTACACAAAGCCACTAAAATGCCACAGAGCAGCGATTCGGCAGTTAGCATACAAGCATATAAATCATATAAGTAAGTGTTATAACTTCCAGTAAATACAGTGTATACTGTTTAAGTACATGAACACTCAGATACACGTCGGTTACCCCCTTAGGCTGGAATCGAATCTACCCCATATATACAGTGTATATATATATATATATATATATATATATATATATATATATACATATATATATATATATACATATGTATATATATATATATATATATATACATATGTATATATATATATATATATATGTATATATATATGTATATATATATATATATATATATATATATATATATATGTATATATTTATGTACACTAAAATATGAGAAAATAAGAACCTGTTCACTTTACAAACATAAGAACATATTTTTATATTTACTATATAAAGATTGTAGCGAGGAAGTTAATACGAGTCCTTCGTCCACCTAACCGATTTCATATTTTATCAAGTTTCTCGAAACATTCAGGTAATAAAAAACTACCCAAGGCCGCATTTGAATGACAAGATTATTCGTAATCGAAAATATGAAAATAAATATAAATTGTGACCTTAACTAGTGTGGACAAATGCCATGACTAGTAAAATTTTAAGTGATGCCATAGATCGATGAGAGAGAGAGAGAGAGAGAGAGAGAGAGAGAGAGAGAGAACTATAAGCAAATTACACTACAACAACTGACATTGGATGATCAATAACTCGGCATTACGCGATCGCTGACAAGGGAATGTAGTTTTTGAAACTTCATGTTTCTTTCTATGAAAGTGAATTGCCATGTGTAAATAAATACTTATATATATTCATATTACTTATTTTATAAAAGCAATACTGTAAATTGTGTATTCAGACACTTGAAAAAAAATCTAATCACTTAGAGGTTAATGAAGCAGCGATACTATCAAATAGTTTCAATTTCAATATCCTCAAAATCAGAGTAACTTTGCGAAAGATAATCCCTTGAGCACAAAATAATTATTCAGATGTTTTCATGTAATTGTTATCATATCATATGGTAAAAATTACAAACAAAAATTGATCGCGAACCCCTGCCATCCGGATCAACACTATTTCGAAATCGACGGAGATGACTTTCATGCTTTTAAAATAATTACAGATTACATATATCTATAAAGAGTAAAATCTTAAAATGTTACATGAAAAGATATATGTTACTCTATATTTCCTTACTGTTATTTCTAATTCACTAATTCTATTAACTTTGCCATGAATTTCTAATGTTATGTCAGTCCCAAGACAGATGAAAGAAGATTGTCCGTTAAGGTTATCTTTCTTGCCCTGTAAAAAGGTAAGCAGTGTCGAAACTGGGAACAATCCAGAGGTGTTTTGAGATAGAGGCAACGGCTTATGGCAGGCAAAATACAACTTACGGCTACTTATGTAAGGAATAGCTTTCAACTAAAGCGTATTGCGATTATGAATGGTGATTTCAACGCTACTAAAGTAGTGATCATATATATGAGTGTTATTCGGGATTCCATCTTGCTTCTTGATGAGGGTCACCATGAGAAAAGTCATTATAGGATCACAGGTAAAGGTAAATGAAGTAATGGAATAATGCAAAGTTGTAGAATCTCAATTCCAAAATCATATAGTACGGCCGGAATTGTAAATAATCCTTATTTAATCTTTAGCAACAATAGTGAGGTGACTCTACAGCAGAAATCTAAACAATTAGGTAAAACACACACACACACACATATATATATATATATATATATATATATATATATATATATATATATATATATATGTAATGAATAATCAGAAAAAAGTACTAGACTACTTTGGTCAAAATGCAAATTCATGACAAAGAAACAAATAACTCTTCATAGACATTCTAAAGAAAAAATTTATCAACTATACAAAAAAGAAAAAAAATTTTAACTGTCAAAATCCCTACAATAAAAATAATCCCTTTATATATACTAATCCCTTAACAAATTCCTCCGGTTTATCAAACCCGTTATTAAACATTTTCACCAAGAAACAAAAAGAAAAAACGAAACCTGAAACAAAATCTCCCACACAAAAAGACAAATCTAAAAAGAACAAAAATAAAACTATTTAACAGTACAAGAAAACACAATTCCTTAATATCCCTTAATAACTGAAGAACAAATTCTCGCCAGGACTTTAATCCGCCAAACAGGTCCCCACCCCCAATCCCATGCCCAATCCCTTCCGCTATTTCGTGTACCGTCTGACCGATCGATCCAGGATCCACAGTGTGTGGATACTGGATACAACGACCGCGGAGGATCTCAGAGAAACTTTCTCATCACCTTCCGAGGTGTTCACGTTTTCTTTTTTACATATCGTTTTGTTTGCTTTGTTTTATTGCATTGTTTGTGTTTGGTGAGAGTGCCAAAGTATTCCAGCTAATTAAAATTAAACGCCTTAAACGAGGTGTTCACTTTCCTTTATATAATTACTTCTTTTATTCTCTTCTTTGTGCTTAATGAGAATCTCTATGATTCCAGTTAATTATAACTAAAAGAGCTGCTCACATTTATTCGTATAGTATATAAATCTTGATTTTGTCTCTTAAAATTTACTCGTTTTATTTGTTTAGTTGGAATGCCTTGGACTTCTATCTAATTACTAAAGAAAGCCTTCAACAAATGTCTATGTTTTTATATGCTTTCTTTTTTTCTATTTTCCTCCACTTCTTTTTACGATTTCAAGTTTTACATTTATGTAGTTTTTTTTTTCATTTTCTTTAGAATTCATTAATCCATATAACTTTCCCTTAAGCTATTCATTTTCTTAAAATCAAAATTTTCCCAAACTTCTTTGAACATTATAAATAACTCAAATCCAGAGGTGTTCGTTTTATTTCTAAATATTTTGTTCATTTTCTTATTGTGTTCAATGATTCCTTATAATTTCATATTATCATCCTTATAATTGAAAACCTTAAAACGTTCAAGTGTTTTAAGAAAATTATTACAGGAATATGATTTAGATTATCTCTTTTTTGGGGGGCGGGGGGCGGGGTTCAATAAAAATTGCAAGAAACTTTATCTGGAAAATATTATTCAGAATATTATTTTATAAAGGGGTGTAGAGATTTTCATAATGATTTTACTATTTAATACATACATTACTATTTGCATTCAAACATATCATTCAACAAATAGAATAATCAATTAGCTGATTCTGAAATAAGTGATCAGTCACAATAATATAAAATTTCTCTCAACTTTCTTGGTTCGCAACATTTTTATCCGAAGAATATTCTTACTATTTCCATTTTTCCAGTTTTATATCTATGGCGTTATCTTTGTGGCCGTTTACCATTTACCTCATAATCCTGTCTTGGTAAATGTTCCGTGAAATTTTCGGACAAAATCCGACCTCAAATTGACCACTTCGTCTGTTTGATAACATCGCCTTCCCAATTTCACATTTCTTATCGCGTTTCGTCTTTTCCACGTTTTCATTCTCATTTTCTTTACAAGTGCAATATGTTTCAAAAATGGGATTTAATTGGATTTGAAGAATTTTGACTTTGTGACCCTTGCAACGGGGTCGGGAGGTCATTTAGCGCCAAGGTGCAAGTGGAGGAGAGGCCTCCCACAGTTGCCCTTTACAGTAAAAGTTTTATAGTGAAGCAAAAGGCTAACAAGTGGGTGCTGTTAAGGGCCAAAAGAGATGCTGCAAAGATCCTGATGGCACGAACACGAATGTAGGCATTTCTAAAGTAAAACTGAAAGGCAAATTAATTCAATTTATGCATATAAATTTATGTATGTATGTATATATATATATATATATATATATATATGTGTGTGTGTGTACATATATATTGAACACATACACACACACACGCGCATACATACATACACACACACACACACACACATATATATATATATATATATATAGTATATACGTATAAATGAGTTTATATCCTTTCTGAGGGAGGATACCTTTACCTAGTGAAAGGGTTTGTGTATCGCCATGATCAGCAAAGCTGTATTCATCAGGCCCACCCATACTAGGTTGATTTGCTGTGGAAGATCATTACCAATACGCAGTGGCCAGCGTGGTGATTAAAATGGCTAAACCCCAGACATGACTAAGAACATGCCTGATGCCTATGTCCTCTAGTGGAAGCATCTGTTGTTGTTATATATATATATATATATATATATATAAAAGGCTGAAAATTACGAATATCACAACTTATTCACTGATAAGTATTACCTAGCACTAATATTTCATATGCATATTTTACCATTTACAATTTGTGTAATTTACGTTTAATTTCCAGTTAATGTCTGCCTTGCACCAGAATTCTTTATGGTGCACTAACATTTCTAATCGATGTTTTCAAACCAAAACGAAATATCCAGTCATTTTTACTCCATATCAACATATCTTTCAAAATCTTAATTCTCTGACCAGTTTTTTCTCAAAAACCTTTCAAGTCAGGTCACGGGTCCTAATTAGATTAATGCTGCAAAAAACATTTTGATACATTTTGAACCTGGTGTCATCATTTCAACACATGTTCTTAAATCACATATATAGTTCAAATGTATGTTTATTTTAGGAGTGTTATTTCTCATAAATGTTTTCCTCTGGTTATTTTTTATGGAAAAAATTATGTTTTCCTACACGTTTTCCACAAATATCTATCAAATAAATCAACATATTTCCTGTATATTCTGAGGGAAAAAATGAGTTATAATACACATATTCCATTACTTGCTTCATTTTTCCATGCATAACATCCCAAACACTTTTCAGTGTCACCAGGTGATAATGTTCTTTTTTAGCTTCTTTACTAAGCCTTTTCCACGGTGAAACCATTTCCTAATCCTATAAAAAATGCCAGTTTAAACTTTAAACAACCAAATTACTAATACCATTTAACTGTTAAAAGAATTTTCTCTGTGCCTAATCTCCTTCCCCATTTTTTTTTAAAAGTACATAATAATTTTTCCTTCTTTTATTTTCCATTATTTTACAGCAGGTATTCCCTCAAGCCTATCAACGAAAGTACAAAACCTTCCTGTATCCATCACCAATTTGCCTCCTTACTCATCTTCCCTCCTTTTCTACACTTTATTACATCATCAATAATAAGAGACAACAGGAAAGTGAGCCGCCGTGAGACCCAAGTAATTACCACTTTCTCCATTTTCTTGCCATGCCAGCTGGACAGATAGGCAGAGGAACGGGAAACCGGGACGGAGCAAGAAGACAAAATGGAAAGGGAAAGAAAGGAAAAAGGAAACGACAGGAAAAAAAAAGGAAATTGAGTGAAAGTTAGCAGGGGATCTGAGATAAGTGTGAGGAGACTTATTTGTTCATGCCTTAGTCTCGTGTTGCTTACTAACCTCTTCCTCATTAAGAATGTATATTGAGGAAGAGGGGGGTGAAGAGAGCGGGGGAAGGATATGGAGGATTTAATGGCGTTCCTAATAAACAGATTATTCTATTAGTATAGTGAGGGAGTGTAGGGGTATGTCCTTTGCATTTGATGCAAAACAACAATATTGCAATTAAAGCAAATTTTGTAAGGATGTACTATACGTAATATGTGTGTGTGAGAGAGAGAGAGAGAGAGAGAGAGAGAGAGAGAGAGAGATGACATCAAATACTTAATTTTAATATTTCGCAAAATCATTTTACAAGAAATATTTATACATTTCAAAAAAAGTACGTGGATCGCTCTTACTGTTATCTGGTTTTTCAACCTGTTTCAGAATATGAATGTCATATTGAAAAGATTGAAAAAGTAACAAGACAAAGAAGGCGATATGACTTTATATTTGAGTAAAAGACAAGTGACCAAATCATTTTTAGAACATTGAAAATAACTGTATGAAAGGGAAACATGTATTAACAGACATAAAATACATATCTGAAGAAATATGTAAAGTAGAACATGGAAAGAAATTCAGAAACCCTTAAAGACATCTGTACGAAAAAAAAATTTGTGACTGGTTAACCACAATACAAATCTCTCTCGCCCTCCCTCATTCCTCATACAACGTTAAAAGTAAATTATTTTCTATATATCACTTACGCCACTACTTTCTCTTTACTACAGCAAAACCACGAGAAGAAAAAATACCTAGAGACAATAAAATTACTGTTACCTGAACATTAATCATGACAGCTTTCATCACAAGCAGAAATTAACAATATCTATTGTACAGGCAAACATTTAGACCATGAAAAAATCTCTCTCTCTCTCTCTCTCTCTCTCTCTCTCTCTCTCTCTCTCACACTTATATAATACACACACACACACACACACACATATATATATAGTATATATATATATATATATATATATATATATATATATGTATATCTATATCTATATATATGTATATATGCATATGTATATCTATATATATATATATATATATATATATATGCATATGTATATCTATATATATATGTGTG
The DNA here is from genome assembly GCF_036898095.1 of Palaemon carinicauda. NCBI lineage: Eukaryota > Metazoa > Arthropoda > Malacostraca > Decapoda > Palaemonidae > Palaemon > Palaemon carinicauda. Next base: position 52,763,180 of record NC_090746.1, read on the forward strand.
TGTATGTGTGTGTCTGTGTGTGAAGCAATAACGACCAAGGCAAATTTTCCATTTGATTTTTTTTCTTATATATTGAACCACATGTCGTAGATACCAAAACAACAGATGAAAGGAGTTCAATTAAAAACTAGTAAATCGATCAAATCTTAATCAAGACCACTTTTTCTTCCCAATCATTATCAACTTCTAATAACTTATAATCAGGTAATTAAAAACAAGCAATTTTTCATTACGTAATTGTCACGGAGTGACGTCAGATTTTATTTTATTTTTTAAGGCAGAAAAAAAGCATTGGAAAAGAAAAAAAAAAAGAAACATTTAAGGAAAAATGTATGGTTCTGTAAATGAAAAGCGAAAATATTCCATTAAAAAAACTTCTTAGAAACATACGATTACACTTAACCAATAAATGGAAACTAAATAATTATCATAGGAAAGCATCAATATATATATATATATATATATATATATATATATATACATATATATATATACATAAATTTATATATATATATATATATATATATATATATATATATGTATATATATATATATATACTCTTTTAAATAATATAGCACAATATATATGATACAATGCGGATAACATACATACACACACACACACACACACACACATATATATATATATATATATATACATATATAATAATAGAGCACAATCACAATATACATGATACAATACATAAAACATATACAAAATTTATGTATATTAAAAGCATAAATATATATATATATATATATATATATATAAATATATATATATATATATATATATATATATACAGTATATACATATATATATATATATATATATATATATGTATATACTGATATATATATATATATATATATATACTATATATATATATATATATATATATAAACACCCTCACACTTTCCCCTACCTTTTTACTAGAGTAGGTCAAGACCAAAGCAAGGAACACAAGTATCTGGAAAACCAAAGGTCACAAAAACCTTTAAAAAATGAGAATAAGAAAAATGAAAGGAAAAAGGGAAAATATTCAAAGCCGAAACAAGGACGTTGCTGCGCGCATAATGACACCCATTAGACTAAGACTTCACCGAGGATGATGATCTCTGGAAAGAGGTCAAGGTTTGACCCCCATTCTCATCTCAAAGCTCCCAACCAGCAACTCGACCGCATCACCCATTCCCCGGTTCAGTCACTCATCCATCAGCTCGTCAGAAAGAGACCGCAATATTTCGACCTCCATTACAATCTTAATGTCATTCATCAGTTCGTCCGTATGAGGAAAGATCTAACCTATACTTGTCTTCTTATTTCATCATTCAATCCATCCGATTCCATCTTCAATTACTCATCCAAGCAAGAAGTTGTTCTTGTTTCCATTTTAATCTCCCATCAACCATTCACAAGGTCATCCAAAATATAGCTCATCTGGAGCCATTTATCCACAACCTCATTCATAAAACAATTCATCCGAGCCAATTATTCACAATTTCAACCAAAAAAAAACTCATCTAAGTCATTTATCCACAAGCTCATCCAATCCAAGTTCAACCTAAAAAAACTCATCTATGCCATTTATCCACAAGATCATCCAAAAAATAAATTATATGAGCTATTTATTAACAAGCACATCCGTACTCCCCCCCCAAAAAAAAAGAAAAAAAGAACTCATATGGAGCCATGTATCCAAGAACTCATCCAGACAAAATCGCTCCTACTCAAGCCCCTCTCATCCATGGATGCAAAACGGGCCACCTCCGGTCTCATAAAGACAAAACTGGTTGATTAAGAGACTCCAAAATCCATGCTTTATGAGTTTCTGATTATCTTAAGCACTGTCTGCCTGTTCTAATTGACAGTGGAGTGGGTAATTACGAACAATAAATAGAGAGAGAGAGAGAGAGAGAGAGAGAGAGAGAGAGAGAGAGAGAGAGATTGGGAATACCTTCAACGAGTAAGATTCATTAGGAAGACACGGCCTTTTCCTTCTTGTTTTTATTTTTTCTTTCTTGTAATGGTCTGAGTAATTTTGAAGTATAACCTGCATTAACAATATATTTTTACAGGAAATCTAAACCATAACAGGAAAATCAAAATTATTTCTAGCATTAATAATCTTTATAAATGAAGCTTAAGTTTTTTTCAATTTGTTTACTGGAAAATAATTCCCTTACGAAAGAGCCATTTGAATCCTGAAATACGAGATCGAATCAGAGTTGATTACCTGATACTGAAAACAGGATTCTGTGAAGGCAACCTCCAAACTATAACCACATTTTAAACTTCCTATAAAGTGAATTGAATTACCTAAACCAGCCTTTTAAGATCCTTCGCGACCACCTGGGACACATCCGACCCAGCCACCTTCCCCTTTTTAAACTTTAAAAGTCATTATCACTAACTTAAAAAAGAGGAACTCTATCAGTTCGACAAAATGAAAACAACAGGCCTACTTCGTTGGGCGCTTTATGAGCATACAGATCTAATCTTTCTAAGACTTCGGGAAATCCTCGAAGAGAGGCCTAACATCAACTCTAAACAAAGCAACGTTTTTTTATGAGAGAGAGAGAGAGAGAGAGAGAGAGAGAGAGAGAGAGTGAGAGAGAGAGAGAGAGAGAGACTAAATTAGCTTCCCATCTTTATAAAAATCATGTTAAAATGGAAGTAACATTTTTGGTAATAGAAGCATAGAGAGAGAGAGAGAGAGAGAGAGAGAGAGAGAGAGAGAGAGAGAGAGAGAGAGAGAGAGAGAGAGAGAGCCTAAATTAGCTTCCCATGTTTACAAGAATCATGTCGAATTGGAAGTAACCTTTTTTGGTAAAAAAAAAAAAATAAATAAAAAAAATAAGAGAGAGAGAGAGAGAGAGAGAGAGAGAGAGAGAGAGAGGCAAATAATTTATCATTCTAAATTCCTCCTTTCTAGTCCAGCGTCAGGGAAGTAATAAACGAGTCATACATTGAGAGAGAGAGAGAGAGAGAGAGAGAGAGAGAGAGAGAGAGAGAGAGAGAGAGAGAGAGAGAGAGAGAGAGAACATTATTCCTCGAGGCACTGAGCACCCAACCACGGGAACAAAGCCTAGAAATCTGCCTTCCATTTCATTACAGATCACAATGAAATCAAATTCCATCCGGCCCATCCATCCATCCAGAGAACAGACCATGAAATTATCTCGAGAGATCTTGGAGGTAACGAGGCTTGTTACAGTTGTGAGATAATTGGATGGTACTGTAATTAACTTATTATACACCCGTTATTATCTAGGCCGTTTCTTTTTTGTTAAAAGCTGTGTTCGTGTGCGGACGGGCAGGATTTACATTTATTTAAATTATGAAACGATGATGAGAGGTTCATGTCCTATAACAGTTATTTCTTGAAAATTTAAAGGAAATTATATGTATTTCCTTGTCCTTATATGCAAAGCTTTTGTAATAAAATTATTTTTATATAAGTTATAAGTCACATACAAGTTTCAAGGTATCTATTGCACTTAAACTTATTTATACTGTCTTGTTTGGAATAAGACAAAAGGTTTCACAATCATCAAGTATCTGGGGTATCTTTTGAGGAAAATATTAAACAATCATATATTGTATTTTCTAGAAAAAAAATAAGCACGAATGCCAAGGTGTCAACATTAAAAATACTCATGAATTTCAACAGTACTAATGTTCAGCAATTTTAGTACTACTTAAGGAAAAGACTTCACCACAAACATTATGACTATTTAAAGGGGCAATCAATCTTTACAGTGTTTCCTTCCACAAGTGAAAAATTATTTAATGTAAGATACTTGATCGGATAATAAAGTCAGCCTACTTTTTGCAGACATTCCTTGGCGATAGATAATAAATTTCCAAAATTTGCTTATACTGTATCTCATTAAATGTACTACTACAAAAATGGGTTAATGAATAAAAATATTTCATAATACACGTAAGATTACAATCAACTTTCTTTAACATGGGAATAAACACATAACCATCAATTAGAGTAACTTATTCCCCCTTTCACATAAAAATAATATAAATTGGCAATAAAAGTAAAAGTCAAATGAGAGAGAGAGAGAGAGAGAGAGAGAGAGAGAGAGAGAGAGAGAGAGAGAGAGAGATTGTCTAACCAGAGGAACAGTGACGGTAATGACACACCGACAACTTTCTTCTCTTTAACCAAAGCCGCAACGACAATGATTAATAATCTAGCTATTTTGTTTATAATTTTTACATCATTGTATTCTCTTCTTTGTTATTACAAGATGACAAAATGTATAAAATTTGAAGCAAAAGTGTGAATGTGGCACTTGCATTAAACCACTTTCTTTATTCTTCATAGTTTATGTAAATAAATATGGCATATCAGTTTTCATGTAGATCAGTGGAAACAATGCGTAAGCATACACGCACATACATACGCACACAGACACACACAAGCACACACACAAACTCACACACACACACACACATACATATATATATTATATATATATATATATATATATATATATATATATATATATATATACACACGTGTGTGTGAAATAAACTACACAGGAAAAAAAAGGAATATACTGAGTTAATCCAGACCAGGTTCGTCTTACGACATCATCAAGAGAACTGTTGATGACGTTGTGAGACGGAACCGGCAGCATTCACTCGGCATTTTCATTGTTCCTTGTGGTTTATTGGATATACACACATACATCTTATCTACCCATCTATATAATATGTGTGCGCCCAATAAAGTGAAAACAACGAAAACTTTATGGTAATATTAAAAACCTATTAATCTCTTTCAGCCTCAGCGGAATCTAGGAAGCTCTCCCAAATTATCTTTCAAAATATTCTTTCACCATAAAAAACCGATGTATAGGCGGCTGTAACTGGTAGCATATGAAAGGAAAGTTCTTAGGTTAAATATCTGAGGGATTTTATAAATATGCCCTAACGCTGGGAAATGCTTTGATTTACAACCTCAGGACTTTTAAATAGCTAAATACTTTACAATACTTTATCTATGTGGTTTTGGGATGCGTCCCCTGAAATTATGGTATTAGGACAGAGTGTCGAAAGGCAGTGTCGAAGGACAGAGCGTCGAAGGACAAAGTGTCGAATGGACAAAGTGTCGAATGGACAAAAATTAAAAAGAGAGAGAGATAGATTGGATTTGATTATTGATTTTAGGCTTACGTCAAGCAATGGGTCATTCAGCGCTTTTGAAAAAATAAAATGGATATAGGATCATAAATATACGTCATACATCAATATAAGCAATGAAAATTTATTTATGAGAAGACATAAAATATGAAAATACAAATGTATTAATGTATTAAAAAAACTTGTAGCAATATTTATTTAAAGATTGTGAGCGATGGCTCGAAGATATTGTAACCCATCATTGACATCATATGTATCAAAAATACTATGGAGACTGGAACATCGTTTGTGCACTGATTTATTATAGAAGATGGAATTTCTTCGGAATGTTTGGAATGAATTTTTATCTTATCTATAACTTTCATAGCATCAATCTGAGAACTGTCTTGCTGGTGTGAATGCTCAGTAGTTTTGGAAATTGTTTCACCTTGAGTTATTGCTCTACCGTTACAATAGTTTCGTTTTTCACATTTCCAATATATTCTTTCGTTAACCACTTTATCTATCACGTATGCATAGCCTTCATGTAGCAGTTTCTTACCACCCATTTGAGTCTTGATTATTTCCATTATTATAGGCTAGGTAGAATGGAAATTTAAATTGAAACTTGAATCTCGAAGGAAGTTAACTGGTGAGAAATCTCTAACAGACTGAATACCGTATATATAATCTCTCTATCTCTCTCTAGAATATGCATGTAAGAATATAACAATGTAAGAATTGTTATATGTAAGGATATATCATTGTAAACATTGTTATATAGTTATATGTAAGGATATACCAATGTAAACATTATTATATAATTAAAGGTTAATTAGGTCGTTAGTTAAATGGATACTGTATTCTTTCTCTTTTTATCATTTATATTTTATCCTTGTTATATAGTTATATGTAAGGATATACCAATGTAAACATTATCATATAGTTAAAGGTTAATTAGGTCGTTAGTTAAATGGATACTGTATTCTCTCTCTTTTTATCATTTATATTTTATCATTAATCATTTCTATAATTTCGACACATTGTCTGTTCGACATTTTGTCCATTCGACATTTTGTCCATTCGACACTTTGTCCTTCGACGCTCTGTCCTTCGACACTCTGTCTTTCGACACTCTGTCTTTCGACACTCTGTCCGCGCACGGAAATTATTATTATTATTATTAACATTATTATTATTATTATTATTATTATTATTACTATTACTATTATCATTATTATTATTATTATTATTATTATTAGTTTAACTAGCCAAAGAACAACCCCGATTGGAAAATCAAACACAAATAAACTATATATAAGTAATGTATAAAAATTACTAAATATCTTAAGATTTTAAGAGTTCTCTTGCCTGAGGGTACACTCAGGCACACTATTTTGTTTCCTTATTTCCTCTCCTCACTAGGCTATTTTCCCTGTTTGAGTCCTTGGGCTTATAGCATTCCGCTTTTCTAACTGTGGTTGAAGCTTAGCTACTACTACTACTACTACAACAACAACAACAACAACTACTACTACTACTACTACTACTACTAATAATAATAATAATAATAATATATTTAATAGAAAAGAATTTACAAAACGTTTGAACCTCTTTATTATCTGTGGATTTTTAAAACATCCCACTATCAATACAAGATACTTAAACCTTAGGTAGGGAGAAATAAAACGAAAGACTAAAGAGTAAACAAAAGGCCGGCATTCCAGATAAAATGATAAAGTATAGAATAAAAGACGCCATTAAAAACGAAAGGAAACCATAAAAAATAAAGGCAACAGAAAAACATTCCAACATCAGCAGCCAATCATCATTCGAGTGGAATGTTCCTAATTACGTGATTTAAAGCTTCCTTGGCTACGATATGCAAATCAGCTACAAACTACTTCCTCCTAAGGAAGAAAAATAGAAGAAGAGGAGGCACAGCAAGAGTCTTCCAACTGTCGTAATTACAGCAATTTGCATCATACCCATATAACATACAAAATAAACGGTTTAAAACTCGTGATTACCTAAGTGTACATGTGTTCCTGTATGTATACGTATGTGTGTGTGCTCAATCAGTCAAGTGTGCCCGCCGGGACTTAATTCCAGTAACTTTAGCAAGATCACCCCCTGCCTACCTACTACTGATCAATTCCACAGAGATGAATGGTAAGGGATTAGCAACCTAATCCCTGTTGACTTCCTGATGCACACATACACACACACGCGCGCATACACATACATACATACATACATACATATATATATATATATATATATATATATATATATATATATATATATATATATATCATAAGTATTATGTCGTACTTCCTTATGATTGTGAAAAGGTTCCACAATGTTATAATGACGAGTTAGAAAATGTTTAAATTTCACAGCGAACCTTATAGCTTTCGTACACAAATAATGAACGATGGCTATAAAGTTAGCTGTGTAATTTACAAAATTACATACATTTCCATACTCATCATAAAGAAGTACGATATAATACATATTTTGCCAGTCGTCTCTATCTTGAGCTTTTAATTGAATACTTCTCCATTCATCATCTCCTACTTCACGCTACATAGTCCTCGGCCATGTAGGCCTGGGTCTTCCAACGTTCAGTTGGGGTCCACAAGGCACTATGTGTGGGTGTGTATGTATGTGTATATATATATATATATATATATATATATATATATATATATATATATATATATATATAAATGTGCATGTATATATACACATACACATTTATATATATATATATATATATATATATATATATATATATATATAGATAGATAGATAGATAGATACATGTATTCTTAAAGTTTCCCAATCAAAGGAAAGCTGTTTATTTACCGGGTAAAGTAGAGACGACAAGTAAGTTACTCCTTCAATCAACGTATATCTTTTATTATAATGAAACCTGTTAAGATCAAGCATATACTTTTGAGAGAGAGAGAGAGAGAGAGAGAGAGAGAGAGAGAGAGAGAGAGAGAGAGAGAGAGAGAGAGAGAGAGAGAGAGGCACATGATGATATCGTACAAAGCCATAATTAAGGAGTAAAAAGGTATCTGACCGCCTCCCAAAACGATCCATCTTCACAGATGTCATCCTTCCTTTTGCTTAGTCGTTCTTAGGGACTCCCTGGGGGGTCTCTCCTCTCCTCCCAGAGCCAGCGCTCTTCACGTGGATGATAGCTAAGGATGCTTTCTGTTCTAGGTCGTCTAAGAAACTTCAAATGTCTAGGACTTTATTATTATTATTATTATTATTATTATTATTATTATTACTTGCTAAGCTACAACTCTAGTTGGAAAAGCAAGATGCTATAAGCCCGAGGGCTCCAACAGGGAAAATAGCATATTGAGGAGAGGAAATAAGGAAATTACAAGAAAAGTAATCAACATTTTAAAAAATATTTTAAGAACAACATCTAAACCAATCTTTGATATATACTCTATAAAAACTTTAAAAAAAACATGAGGAAGAGAAATAATATAGAATAGTGTGCCCGAGTGTACCCTAAATGGTTTGATTTTGTAGTGTCCTTCTCCTAGAAGAGCTGCTTACCATAGGTAAAAAGTCTCTTCTAACTTACCAAGAGGAAAGTGGCCACTGAACAATTATAGTGCAATAGTTAACCCAATGAGGGAGGAAGAACTGTTTAGTAATCCCAGTGTTGTTAGGTGTATGAGGACAGAGGAGAATATGCCAGACTATTCAGTATATGTGTAGGTAAAGGGAAACTGAGCCGTAATCAGAGAAAAGGATCCAATGTTGTACTGTCTGGCTAGTCAAAGGACCCAATAACTCAACGGGTGGCTGGTGTCCTGGCCAACCTATATTTTAAACGTTTCTTTAAGAATTACTGTACGGGACGCGTCAGCATGTCTGGTAAATATTTAGATGGATACGCACACACAGGCGCAACTCCCTCTACCAAGGTATGACTACTCCCCTCCACATACCAACGGACTGAGATAGCTGACCGTGACCATATATCTATCTATTTATTTATCTATCTATATATATATATGTATACAAATGTATATACATGTATATACACACACACACATACACACACACACACATATATATATATCTATATATATATATATATAGATAGATATATATATACAGAGAGAGAGAGAGAGAGAGAGAGAGAGAGAGAGAGAGAGAGAGAGAGACTTGCTCTCCATTATATAGGAAAGATTATTAGGTTAACCGTCGTATCACCAACTATGCAATCATTCAAGAATTGTCAACTGCCACTTGTTGATTAAAAAAGAGAAGCTATTACCATCGAGCTCCTCGACCACACATTCTCCTCGAGAAAAAATACTTTGACATTTTGGAAGGTTCTTTAATATGGTGCGCCCGTAAAAGAAAGAAAAATAAACTGGTTTTGGAATCCTGTATCTCATTTTGCACGCTGTCGGTATCCTCCAATCACCCGGGAGAACAGCAATATAGGCAATATATGTTTGTATTGTTAAAAGGTTACGGAGAGTATTAACTTGTTAGTAAAAGGTCATGACATGTCTGGCAATTTCTTTCATTTGTCATAATACCACTTCTTACCCTAATACTAAAAATTCTATAAGTTAACTTCCAATCTCATAATTCTCTCTTTTATACTTTTTATCTCCAATATAAATAAACCATAACTGTTTTATTAACTGCTTTTACCTCATTTCGATAAGTTTACCAAAGGCATAAAAAAATAAATTCTAAATTCCCTTCATTAATAACAGGGAGTACCATTCACTCAAGACATACAAGTTTTTGAAGGAAGTTTTCGATTAATAAAGCCTTGATGAAACTAATTTTAATCTTCTTGGGTAACCGGAAGATCTGTTTATTTCATCTTTAAATCTTTAAATTACTTATAAATATCATTTAAAAATAATTCTATCAACATTCACACTGTACCTGACAAATGATGGGGAATATAAAGCTTGGCAAATTATCGTAAATCATAACATTATTATCACAGTTATAAAAAGTTATTGTTACACCCACTTTCCCAAAATCCACCAAAGCACTATAATGCTCATAGCGATTATAAACAACGAAGGTATGCCCCGATACAAACATGTTAATTGGTTTACAGGTGAACAAAATAAAAGTTAATAGGTTTACATGTGAACAAAAAGCATGTTAATTAGTTCACGGGTGAACAAAAAAAACCATTAACTAGGTCGCTGGTGAACACAAAAAAAAAAACTAAACGTATTAATTGTTTCACGGGTGAACAAAAATAGTTAATTGTTTCACAAGTCATCATCATCTCCTTCTACGCCTAAGTTCGTCTCATCTTGAGCTTTTAATTCAATACTTCTCCATTCATCATCTTCTACATCACGCTTCATAGTCCTGAGCCATGTAGGACTCGGTCTTCCAACTCTGCTGGTGCCTTGTGGAGCCCAGTTAAACGTCTGGTGAACTAGTCTCTCTTGGGGGAGTGCGGAGAGCATGCCCAAACCATTTCTATTTACCGCTCACCATGATCGCATCCACATGTGGCACTCCAGCCATCTCTCTTATAGTTTAATTTCTAATCCTGTCCTGCCATTTAACTCTTGATATTCTTCTGAGGGCTTTGTTCTCAAATCTACTAAATCTGTTGGATATAGTTTCAATGTCATACCATGACTCGATGTCCACACTGTAATGTGGATCTCACTAAATTGATATATATACTGATTTTAATATGTAATTTCAGGCGATTTGATTACCAAATTTTACTT
>NC_090746.1:52779087-52814087 GCF_036898095.1 Palaemon carinicauda
TGTCGACGTCGTACCCCTGGGCATTGTCGAGGCCCTAAGCCTCCTGCGGGGAGAACATGGAGCAATGATGGTCATAATTAAGTAACCTTTCGAATTGGGGTTGAGAGAGAGAGAGAGAGAGAGAGAGAGAGAGAGAGAGAGAGAGAGAGAGAGAGAGAGAGAGAGAGAGAGAGGGGGGTCCCTTTTTAAGATGGAATGAGGGAGTCTAGCTAATATTTGTCACTTCTGAGAGAGAGAGAGAGAGAGAGAGAGAGAGAGAGAGAGAGAGAGAGAGAGAGAGAGAGAGAGAGAGAGAGAGAGAGAGAGAGGGGGGGGTCCCTTTTTAAGATGGAATGAGGGAGTCTAGCTAATATTTGTCACTTCTGAGAGAGAGAGAGAGAGAGAGAGAGAGAGAGAGAGAGAGAGAGAGAGAGAGAGAGAGAGAGAGATACTTTCAATGAGGTTAGTGCTGCTCACATGGACCTATCATCCACTCTACAGTAATGAAATGTTTTGAAACCTTATACTAAGTTCATAACCTAATTTCTTTGAGTTGAATTCCATTTAATTCCCAGGTACCGACTAAGTATTCAGCAAATGATAACCAGTTACATCCAATAATGATACTCACAAATTCTGTGCCGTCGAAACTTTTCTTTTGCTTACCTGAAAGTAAAAAATAAAAGACATTAATTAATTTCTTTATTTAACATTCAATGAATGAGGACAACTCATTCATTAACCAGCATCAAACACAGGATATAAAATTGGCAGCTATAAAAGTAAAATATCTCTTTAAAAATATCTTACGTAAAATAAGATTAAAGTTATGGGCAGAAATTATGTTATTTCATTATTACATATAAAAAAAAACACGGAGATTATTTGATAACTTTACATCCCTTGCAATATCAAAGCTATGGTTGAAAAATGTAACCAATCAGCCATTACTCAATGACAGAAATTCACTTGGAAAAGATTACATCTCTAATACTTTTAATCTCCTGTTAACATTAAATGTAAGAAAAAAATACTACCTATAGTAGATATGAAATACAATGCATTTGTTCCAATTTTGTTAAAATTTTATGCATAAGTAATATGTGAATAAAAATGAGTATTAAAATAAACTCTGATCAATTAACTTGTTATAAATTATATTCAATATAGTACACACTATTTACGTCAGTATTGATCAACACACGATAGAAAAATTGTAAAAAAAAAAAAAAAAAAAAAAAAAAAAAAATCCAAATTTACATTGTAACTAAATAAAAATTTGTATTAGTTTTGGTAAGAACTCTGTATGAAATAAGTACAGTGAAAAAAATAAAAGAAAGCCAGGTATTAACCACCTGTCAATAAATCAAATACGACGTGATTTCCAAAGCACAATCAATAACCAAACATTCACAAACCATCGCTCTGCATTCCATAAATGAAAATAAGATCCTTTTCTGTAGACAAACCAACTTCATATTTCACCTTAATGGCCTATGCAAGCGTAAAAGGCCACGCCTTCAACACCACCTCCGCCCCAACTATTTTTACCAGTTAAGCTAACAAAGTGCACCAACACTTTGCCTAATGGCAAACTAGGCCGCTCCCTCCTTCACCCTCCCCCTCCCCCTCCCAGGAAGCACTCTATACAAGACCTGCCACGAAGATCAATTGGGATTTTGTAAACATCATAAACCATTAGGGATGATTACAAAGGCAAACTTGCATGTGTATAGTCCACATGCAAGCGCCAACGTGTGTGCATGCAAGTCTCTCTCTCTCTCCCTCTGTGTAAATACACACATATTCACATACACACACACACACATATATATATATATATATACAGTATATATATATATATATATATATATATATATATATATATATATATATATATATATATACATATCCATATACTCATACATTTATATATATAAACCGTTTTATATATATATATATATATATATATATATATTTATATACACACATCCATATACTCATATATTTATATATGTAAACCGTTTTATATATATATATATATATATATATATATATATATATATATATATATATAAATTATATTATATATATTCAACTCCAATGCCTTTTAAATACACATCATTTCATGATTATAGATATTTATTACATATTTACACACACACACACACACACACACACACACACACACACATATATATATATATATATATATATATATATATATATACATATATGTGTGTGTGTGGGTGTAAATACACACACACACACACACACACATATATATATATATATATATATATATATATATATATATATATTACCAATGAATAGTTTATCTTAATTGCTTTTATTATAATTTGAATTGAGTTCTAGGGGGCCTTGATCAAGAGATTTGCATCGTCCTAGTTATTTGTTTATAATGAATATTATGAAGGTTTCGAAGAAGTATTTTCAGAAGTTATCTTATTACTGGTAAAAGTGCATGCAGTGTTTACTGTTAAAATAGTCTTTACTAATAGCCGAATCGACTACCAGTGTTCTAGTGTTTACGGGCTGCTCTTATGTGAGTAATAAATTGCTCATTATGTTAACTTATTGGGATGAAATCGTAGGTAGCCAGAATGCCACAAAACAATTATGTACATTATAGTCTTTTTTTCTAACAGATAACTCTATATGGAATTAGTATATGAAATATTAATGAGAACGACAGATAATACATGGAAAGAAGAATAATAAAATGGGAGCTTGGAGATAGTAAATGAAGCAGGGGAAGGAAGAGAAGACGGGTTGACGAGCTAAGAATTTTGCGGGTATAGACTGGCATAGTAAGACAATAAACAGACGCGTGTGGAAAGACATGTATGAGGCCTTTGTCCTGCAAAGGACTAGCAACGGCTGATAATAATGATAAGGTGATACAAATTTATCAATTACTTAATATCATTATTAGTTATAGTATGGGTGTATACATAACAATTCCATGAATGTTAGTACAAATTTTACACCAAATTAGATTTAATCTTTGTCTATGCTATTTCTATATACGGACACAAAAGTTAAATAAATCCCTACATCATTTTCAACAATAAACCAGAGCAACACCTGAAGAGGATATCCCTGTAAAAAAAGAAATAAAAGAACTGGTTTCTCCGTAGGGCCGAAGAGAGAAAACCAGGATGTGTATACGCAAGACGCCTCCTTCCTACGCAAAGATCACTTATAATCTTACAGAAGATTCCAGGCTTTTCAAATATGGCTTTTACATATTAGAAAGTACAGCGAATGCTGGCATCGCTGTAGAGTTTCTACATAGCGATGAGCAGACAGCATAGCCAATGACAGGTGTACCGCTGTGTAACACCATTCAATGGGGAAGATATCAATATCTTTATCAACAATATTAATGACCTTAATTACAATTATTTAATCATTGTACCACAAAGCGAACACGCGTTAACAGACCCCTACTCAAATCAGCACAAGTTACATAATGAAAAATACTGAATTATTCAAACTCACATTAAAAAATTCGATCAACGCAAACTACACTAAAATTTCCATAGAATGCAAGAAAACTATCAAAACTACAGTAAACCTTAAAATACCCGAAAAGTATTGTGGTGGCCTACTGGAAACATGCCTGCCTGGCGATCCCCGGACTGGGGCTCGAATCCCGCTCAAGCTCAATAGTTTCTTATAGTGTGTGCAACCTCGCCATCCTTTTAAGCTAAGGATAGGGTTTAGCAAAGCCTGTATGTCAACCTGCTGAGTCATCACCAGCCATTGCCTCGCCTTCCCTAGTCTTAGCTTGGGTGAAGAGGCGGCTTGGGCGCTGATCATAAGTATATGTAATGGTCAATCTCTAGGACATTATCCTGCTGGTTAAGGTATTGCCACTGCCCCTTGCCTCTGCCCTTCATGAACGGCCTTTAAACCTTTAAGTGCCCTGTTACACAGGGAAAGCCCATATCTTTCCGACCAGGATAAGCAAACTCCCCGCCTACCTCAATAACATTATCGTGAAGTAACCCTGGACAGCGGGAGGTCTGCGGCCTTCCTCCAGTTGGCAGTCAGTGATAAGAAATCTTATTGCCCTTTTAGGCTAAATTACGGTCGGGGCGGCTACGCTTTCGCTACACATTAATAAATCATTGATAACGGATGTTGGTGTACGTTTGTGATCTGTGTATACTATTCTGCCATGAGCGACGAGAGAATTAATGAGGGTAATTTACAAATCGACTGCGTGATCCTTTGAGGAGCAAATCAACTTATTTACTTTATTTGTTACCTGTTATTTAAAGAGTAAATAAGAATTAAGTAAATAAGAATTGGTTCATAAATTTTGAGGATATTTTGTCAACATACAGACGAAACGCTTCACTGCGGTCTTAATTCTATAAGTCTGTATTTAAAGAGCTGATTGATTTTTTCTATAACCTGGCGTCGTAATGATTAAAGTCAGCCGCCAACAGGGACTATTATTTTACAAATTTCTTTATAGGCTTCAACTCGGAAGCTTATAAGACTATCTAAATTACTTGGGGCTCACTACGCTTCCAATTTGGTCTATTTTGTCGTTTTTCAACCACGTGTTTACTATAACTTACGCGGAAATTTCATTGGGCTTTTAATCAAATAAAATGTAGAAAAATTATTCATTATTGAAAGTTTTCTATTCATATAGAAATGCTAATTCAGCATAATAGATATGTCCTTAAATGAAAGAAATAAACTTTTAGGAATGTCACTACCAAATTTTTCTTTTCGAAAAAGATCTTCGGTTAGAAAATTCCAAAAAATATGTTAATAATAAGTTTTCCACTAGAAAAACATGGAGCAAGAACAGGTCACAATTAAACGCTTACCTAGAAAGAAAACCGTTCGAGCAAAATGTAAATCTACAAAAAAAGAATAACTAAAAGTATTGCAGTCATTTTAGAGAATAAAAAAACTCCGATAAATAACAAACAGACGGCAATGAAAATCAATTGTATTGGAAGAGGTGAGGAAGTGACTACCATATATACCATAACCGGTTTGTTGATATTCATCAATCAACAAGAGAAATAAAAGGCAAGCGGCAAAGGTCTCTCCAACTCTCCCATTAACATCAGCATAAAAATATTACGCCGGTAGCCAAAAATACAAGTAAAACAAAATTCAAAGAAAAATAAGTAATTATTGTATTTAACTAACTTAAAGCCCGCATCAAAAAATGCACCTTCTTTTATATAAAATTGTAGTTAAGCCACACTTTACATTACTCTTCCCAACTGACTTCCCAAAATATTCCCTACCATGGTTAGCTAGCTAACTGCCATCACTCTTCCTTCCCCCATCTTTCCCATCAGGTGAAAAAAAAACATGAAAGGTTTTCCCATCTCGGTTCCCAATTCAAAAAAAAAAAATCATATACACACATTTCATGGTATGAATAACAGTTATGATAACAATACCATAGAATTATGCTTATCTTGCTAATCAAATTTTGTTGTTTAGTAAAAAATAAAAATCCTTGAACATGAAAATCAATAAATAAGTGAAATTATATAGAAAA
The DNA here is from genome assembly GCF_036898095.1 of Palaemon carinicauda. Lineage (NCBI taxonomy): Eukaryota > Metazoa > Arthropoda > Malacostraca > Decapoda > Palaemonidae > Palaemon > Palaemon carinicauda. Next base: position 52,784,633 of record NC_090746.1, read on the forward strand.
AAATGTTTAAATCAATTGATCAATTGTTAAATAAAAAATCCATGATCAGCTGAAAAATAAACCCCACAAGTAACTCCGGTGCTGAATGTCTATAGAATTCGTAATGACTATAATATACAGTATATTATAAATGAATAATGTAATTCATAGCGTAGATCTACACTTTCCGTATTATTGTTATTAGATCTTGCAGCAGCCATTATATTCATGATCACATTAATATTCGAAACAGCAGTAACAATCGCAGCAAAAGAGGCATGAGTAACAGCAGTAGAAATATTAACAGCAATTAGCAGATATTAGTAACAGCAGAAATGCCAGAGGCATGAGTAACAGCAGTTGAAATAATAACAGTAATTGGCAGATAGTAGAAACCGCAGAAATGCCAGAGGCACGAGTAACAGCAGTAGAAATAGTAACAGCAATTGGTAGATACTAGTAACAGCAGAAATGCCAGAGGCATGAGTAACAGCAGTAGAAATAATAGCAGCAATTGGCAGATACTAGTAATAGCAGAAAAGCCAGAGGCATAACTAACAACGGTAAAATAGTAACAGCAATTGGCAAATACTGGTAACAGCAGAAATGCCAGAGGCATGAGTAACAGCAGTAGAAATAGTAACAGGAAATGGCAGATACTAGTAACAGCAGAAATGCCATAGGTATGAGTAACAGCAGTAGAAATAGTAACAGAAATTGGCAGATACTAGTAACAACAGAAATGCCAGGGGCATGAGTAACAGCAGTAGAAATAGTAACAGCGATTGGCAGATACTAATAACAACAGAAATGCCAGGGGCATGAGTAACAGCAGTAAAAATAGTAAAGCAATTGGCAGATACTAGTAACAACAGAAACGCCAGAGGTATGAGTAACAGCAGTAGAAATAGTAACAGCAATTGGCAGATACTTGTAACAAAAGAAATGCCAGGGGTATGAGTAACAGCAGTAGAAATAGTAACAACAATTGGCAGATACTAGTAACAACAGAAATGCCAGGGGCATGAATAACAGCAGTTGAAATAGTAACAGAAATTGGCAGATACTAGTAACAGAAGAAATGCCAGGGGCATGAGTAACAGCAGTAGAAATAGTAACAGCAATTGACAAATACTAGTAACTGCATAAATACAAGTGGTATGAGTAACTGCAGTAGAAACAGCAACAGCAATTGGCGTATACTAGTAACTTCAGAAATGGCAGAGGTATGAATAGCCGCAGTAGAAATAGTAACGACAATTGGCAGATACTAGTAACAACAGAAATGTCAGGGGCATGAGTAACAGCAATTGACAGATACTAGTAACTGCAGATATATCAGGGGTATGAGTAACAGCAACAGCAGTTGGCATATACTAGTAACAGCAGAAATGCCAGAGGTATGAGTAGCCGCAGTAGAAATAGTAACAGCAATTGGCAGATACCGATAACAACAGAAATGCCAGGGGCAAGAGTAACAGCTATTGACAGATACTGGAACGGCAGAATTATCAGGGGTATGAGTAACAGTAATAGAAACAGTAACAGCAACTGGCAGATACTAGTACCACCAGAAATATCAGGGGTATGAGTAACAGCAGTAGAAACAGTAACAGCAATTGACAGATACTAATAAAAGCAGAAATGCCACAGGCATGAGTAACAGCAGTAGAAATAGTAACAACAATTGATAGATATTAGTAGCAGCAGAAATGGCAGATGCACGAGTAACTGAAGTAAAAATAATAACAGCAATTGACAGACACTAGTAAAAGTAGAAATACCATAGGCCTGATTAACAGCAGAAAAGCCAGAGGCATGAGTAACATCAGTAGAAACAGTAACAGAAATTACCAGATACTAGAAACAGCAGAAAATCCAGAGGCATGAGTGACAGCAGTAGAAGTAGAAACAGCAATTGGCAGATATTAGTAACATCAGAAATGCCAGAGGCACGAGTAACAGCAGTTGAAGTAGTGACAGCAATTAGCAGATATTAGTAATAGCAGATATGACAACAGTAACATCCAGCATCATCATTTATTCTCATAAATTTCGCGTCTTCAGACGGGGCCTGTAGAAAGCCATCAAATAAGGTTCCCATGACTGGAACTGGGATGAAAAGAGAGAAAGAGAAAGAATAAAAAATAAAGACGGAGGAGATTGCACAGACTCACAAATAACACTAATCATCTCGTAAAGTGGCCGACTTCCATTAGCGACTCCACGGTACTTTAATTGATGAACGAGATTAGATTTACAAGCAGTGCGTTCTCATACAGTCTCTCTCTCTCTCTCTCTCTCTCTCTCTCTCTCTCTCTCTCTTGGTTCATTCTATTTTCTTCCCCCATATCAGCTAATAATAATCTCTTTCCGCTCTTTATAAAAAACTCTAAGGAAACAGAAAAAAACAGACTAAAAGATGGTTGGATAGACAGGCTAGCAAACAGAAAAATATATCAAACAATATGGACAATACAAACCATTCCTCTGAATTAATAATACCTTTAATCGGATAGAGTTTTATAAATTAAAAAAATCTTGAAAATGGTAATTCCAAAGTAAACAAATAAGGATCATGAATCTATTTTCATTAACAACGCTATAGCTAATATAAAAAGTCTCTCGTGAGATAGAATGACTTATCTAACAGAAATGGCCATGAATTTTGTTTTATCATCAAATTTCACCGAAGGAATGCTTAGATGGGAGTCACCTTGCTTAAAAAATCCTGAAACTTTCTACGACTACACCCTCCACGTCTTATGCGATGACAGTGGTGGAAGGTTTAGGAAGAAACGCGGAAGTCAAAAGCTTGTCAAGCACAAATTGAATGCACAGATTATGTATGTATGTATGTATGCATATATATATATATATATATATACATATATATATATATATATATACATATATATATATATATATACATATATATATACATATATATATACATATATATATACATATATATATACATATATATATACATATATATATATATATATATATATATATATATATATACTGCATATATATACATATATATACATATAAATATTTATATATATAAATATATATTTATATATATATATATATATATATAAATATATATATATATATATATATATATATAATATATATATATATATGTATATGTGTGTGTGTGCGCGCGCGCGGGCTTGTGTGCATTTGAGTATGACTTGTGTATGTTAATACAACACTTGAAGTGGCTTTATGTTAAATCACTTTATCTATTGGCAGAAAGTCACAAAATCATCCAAATGAAACTTTCGGCGATAATATTGACAAAATATCCTGTCATACTTCAAGAAACTGAACATGCAATTCATTTTCCCACTAGGTCAAATAACTAAATCAAATCTTATACCGATTACTCGAGCAACTGCAATTACCAATTAACCAACATATATTTCTCAAAATTACCAATTAGATTGAAATGAAAAAAGTTCATGAACAAAATTCTAAAGCAATATAAAACGCAATCACACAAAGCAAAGTAGAACTATCCCAGAGACAAAACACAAACAAAACAAATACAATCCTTGCGCGAACAAATACATTCTTTTAAAAGTTTCACTTAAACCTCCCAGCAAGTAATAAAAAAAAAGAAAATAAATAAAAAACCCGGTTCAGCGGAAGAAGGGCACACAAGGATCAACCAAATATGCGAGCGAGTCCCACATAGCAGCATCTGCGGGATGGTCATGCCCCGGGCTGGCGGTTATGCCCAGAGTACTAATGGGCCCCAGTGCGATGCCCAACTTGAGTTGACCCATATACCCAGGAGACTATACACCACTGGCGGTAGCGAGAGTTTCAGTCCGCAACATTTAATTATGTTTTTGGGATTGTCACTTGACTGGTTTACTTTTTACCATCCTTGGATTGGTTTATTCTGTAACCATCCTTTGACTGGTTTAATCACCAACCAATCTCTGACTGGTTGCCATAGCCAAATTCTGCGAAGGGTATGTATTTTCCCCTCGGTTTGTTTGTTTGTTTGGTTGTGAGCAACTTTACACAAAAACTTCAGTGCCGATTTTAACCAAATTTTGGTAGTCATGTTGGGTATGACCCTAGGATGAATCTGTAACATTTTGGATACAGTGCATCAAACTACGAGTGCGCAGCAGTACTTTGAAAATAACCGCAAGGTTATGTAAATGTCATATATGTTGTTAGCTTATTTTTTGTTTGTAAACAATATTGCGCAAAAACTACAAAACCAATTTCAACGAAACTTGAAGCACATGTGGGATATGACTCAAGGACAATTCCATTATATTTTGAAAAAAAAATACATCGAAGTACAAGTACGCAGCGGAATAAAGAGCTAATTAAGTGACCCTCTAGTTTATTCTGTGATCATCCTTTGACTGGTTAATTGTGGGACTCCTTTAACTGGCTTATTCTGCGATCATCCTTTGGCTAGTTTATTCTGCGACCCTCCTTTGACTGACTGGTAATTTGTGCGATCATCATTTGACTGGTTTATTCTGCGACCATAGGCTACTCTTGACAGCTTTATTCTCCAACCCTCCTCTGACTGGTTTATTCTGCGACCATCCTTTGACTGGTTTATTCTTCTATCATATTTGCTTTATACTTTGACCATCTTTTGTCTGGTTATTCTACGACTAAATTTTGACTGGTTTATTCTGCCACTGTCCGTGAATTGCTATATTCTGCGTCCGTCATTGGATTGGTTTATCGATTTCTAAAATGAGTCAGTTAGTTTCCAAATTGAAGGATATTTTCTTATTGACCCCTACTTACTGTAACATTGATTACATACTTGGAATAGCGTAACAGTTTTAAGATGTTTGTATTCACTCATATCCCAATTGTGTATGTACACATGAGATACATCTGCCATCGGTTTATATTTACTTAAATCTGACATAAAATTCCATTATTCTAAAGAAGGATAATTTCTAACCTCTTAATAAAAGCTCTTTGAGCAACTGAGACATTTATGCGCAAAATTTCTAGAAGTTTTACATAGCTTATATATATACTGTATATATATATATATATATATATATATACTGTATATATATATATATATATATATATATATATATATATATATATATATGTGTGTGTGTGTGTGTGTGTGTGTAAGTGTGGCATTTCCTCCTACGCCTACTGACGCAAAAGGCCGCGGTTAGATTTCGCCAGTCGTCTCTATTTGGAGATTTTGAACAAATACTTCGCCATTCATCATCTCCTACTTGAAGCTTCATAGTCCTCAGCCACGTGTGTGTATGTGCGCATAAATTATATATAGAATACAATTAAGTTCATTGACAATATTGCAATATTATGTCAATCACATTTTCATAGATCTCCCTAAAAAATTTACAGTTCAAACACTTACTAGAGATGACAGACATACAAAGAATAACTTGAATCAACACTTAACTTGCCGCAAATCTGAATTGATTCAAATAAAGTGAATAAGTTGAATTGAACTAATAAAAAATGGAAAATATGGTACATAAGGCTAGATGAATATAAAAAAAAATAGCATAGTTATAAAGGACTCAATTATATACAATGTAAATTAAAGTAAATAAATAAAAAAACAATAAATGTATATTACGATAATCTATTTTCTACAAACTAAGAGGCTGCAGTTCATTACATAAAACAGCTTATAAATCAAATAAAATCACTAGTTATTCGCTTCTTGTTACTCCATCACAGCAGGACATGACACGATGTCATTAATCATCTCTTAATTACTATGTCTGCCGAACTGTTGAGCTTCCATAAATGAAATGAAAGAGGCATTGCCATCAATCGACTTCTGAATAATATAATATGTGCTACTGACACTGACTCGCTGATGTCAGTCGTGCAATTTCAGCATTCTTAATGAAGTTCGAGGTGACTTGTAAAACTAAATGTAATTTTACAATGACACACACATAAATATATATATATATATATATATATAGGGGTCGGTGGGGGGTTGTGTATCATATATACATATATATATATATATATATATATATAGAGAGAGAGAGAGAGAGAGAGAGAGAGAGAGAGCTATATATATATATATATATATGTGTGTGTGCGCGCGCGCACGCGCATACGTATGGATGCACTCGAGTACTGTGTATAAACAATATTCATATTGTAAGTGTAAGTCACTTTTATTATTATCTCTCAAGATTTCTTTAAAAAAAATTATTTAGCTCCGCAGGCTTATTTTCTCTTCAGTAATATTATCATCACGTCTACAGAGAGAGAGAGAGAGAGAGAGAGAGAGAGAGAGAGAGAGATCACTGGCACTAAGGCAGACATCTAGGCATCGGGAAATACAGGATTGAACTTGACAGTGACCAAAAAGCCAGTTCCTCTTCCTTCAGGGTAAATATCTCCCGCAGTACGTGAGATAGGACTGGAATATGGCAGGGGTTGAGGAAGGGGATATGGAAAGGGAACTGTGGAGGGGACGAATTAGCGGTTATTATTCCAAACAATTCTTAGTCATATTTCATATGACCCCCCCCCCTCTCTCTCTCTCTCTCTCTCTCTCTCTCTCTCTCTCTCTCTCTTCTGCATAAACAAAAGGTTACGGGCTATGGATGGGTCGGGGAAGCAAAAACATTCGTCTCACTGCTTAAAAGAAAAAAAACAAGCAAAATAAAAAACCGATACCGCCCAAGACTTTCGCCAACTCGAGGGAAAAAAAAACGACAAAATATACGGCAAAATAAATATCTGAGAAGTATTTTATATCATGTTTTGCTCTTTTACTTTTTTTCAAAATAGAAGTGCAATAGAGCTATTAGAAATTTCAAGTTATTTCTTAGCATTTAATTTTTCCATGCCTTTAAAGTACATTGAAATTTGAAAATCTGGAGAGTAACTAGTTGAAATGTTCAACATAAAAAAAATATCAAATGAAATAAAACAGATTCAATTCATCTTATTTGTAAGCATTTGTAGGATTTTGTCCCACAAAACACCATAGCGTTTTTCGATTTATACATTTATATATATATATATATATATATATAAATATAATATATATATATATATAAATGTTTGAGTGGTTGTGTATATATAATTCTCTCTCTCTCTCTCTCTCTCTCTCTCTCTCTCTCTCTGTATATATATATATATATATATATATATATATATATATATATATATATATACAGTATATACACACACACACACCAAGGTCTAGAATAAAAGCCTTGCCTACATAGGTCTACACACCCTAACATATGCCTTACATACAAAGACAGAAAAGCCCAGAAATGACCTTACTATTAAAATACAACCAGTAGACAACATACATCACCGAAATAAAGAAAAGCTTGTTCCCTATCTGCGTAGCATCTTGCCCACGCATAGCAATAGCCCTAATCACACAGGCTGGCTACTTCCTAACTTTCTCTCCCGGATGCCCCACTGGGTATACGGGCTTAGTCAATGTTGCTCTGACCCCCAATCCCCAGCTGCCTTAGTCCCCCGTCCCCGTTCCTCTACATCCCACTAGAGAGAGAGAGAGAGAGAGAGAGAGAGAGAGAGAGAGAGAGCACCATTCCTAAAAAAATTACTTTAAATTAATTCAATTAGTAACGATGAATAACAACCAGGAGGAGAGAGAGAGAGAGAGAGAGAGAGAGAGAGAGAGAGAATGAAACATTCCTGAACACCTTAATTTCTTTTATTCAATTAGTACCGATGAATAGTAAACCAGGTGCCAAAAGGAAATATTGCTTAGATCTTAAAGCCCACTACAACTCAAAGTTAAAGATATGAACGCTAGAAAAAAAAATTTATTTAGAATAATAAGCATTCCCTTCGGAATAATCTAGTCAGCAAAATAGCTGCAATGGTAATCTTAATTTTAATATATATAAAAATACAAGCTAATATTCTTGACCATACCTGGATTTTTATCATTTCTCTTTTCCCATAATCATAAATTTTTCCAGATGCAATATATGCTGGCTCAATATTTCACGGCCTTTAAACTTCAGACCCTCCTGTTATATGTTGTGATGCAAGACCTATAGATTTCAGTAGGCCTTCTTGATTGCTTACTAACATTTTCGTAATATTAGAACGTCTGCATTTTACATTAGACAAATATAAATCCTGTTTCGTGACAGTAACAAAATATCAATGAATAAAAATTACGAGAGTAACAGCTGCTACTACAGTACTACTGTTACTATTACTATAATGATAAGAATGGTAAATTGAGAAATAATGGTAATAATAAATATAAACCAATGACATCATCATATATCATTAAAAAGCTCACCTTTGTCTCATGATAGAAATAAAAAAAAAAAAACTCACAAGTGAACCTCACGAGTAAATGCTATAAAACAGGGAATCTATAAAAAGAGCCACTTCTCTTCTGTTTATGGCAAGAGACGCTATTTCTAGTCTCCTGCTGTTAGCAAACCTTGCATAAATATGCAATCAATGTTTTAAATCCGGACACCCTATTGGTCCACATCTGGTCCATACAGAATGAAAGCGCTCTCGCGGGCGGGCAATGACCTGTATTGAGGGCAACGCGGCTATACGAGTTCCTCTGACCAACCAGGGAGTTTGTCTGCAGATGACCTTATGCCCGGAACGAACACATACGCACAATGGTGGTCTGAAACTCCTCTCTCTCTCTCTCTCTCTCTCTCTCTCTCTCTCTCTGCTGTCTTTTCATATATGTTCAGGCAATTGTAGATTATCAAATTAGCTATCTCCTCCATTTTACTGTCTACGTCAGATTTCTTACCATGAGCTCTCTCTCTCTCTCTCTCTCTCTCTCTCTCTCTCTAAGCAATTGGAGTCTCCTCGGATGAACTAAAAATCTTTAAGACATCCAAAATTCTTGTAACTCACTCTCTCGCTCTCTCTCTCTCTCTCTCCTCTCTCTCTCTCTCTCTCTCTAATCTAGATCCACTTTTCCCGGCCTATTCCATCTCACCTCACCTGCTCTCTCTACCTACCTCTCACATCGGTTATTCACAATTCCCATACAGTTGTCACATGCATGACAGTCCGCGGTTGCCAATGCCTCATTTATTCCCAGCATCATTCACACGTCCAGCACTCCCACTTTCTCTTTCCTAACCCTTTCCTTCCTCCGGGAATTTGTGTCATCGATCAATTTCTTCTTTTCCTTCTTTTTCACTGGGTCGCAGTTTTGTAGGTGAACCTTGAAGACTTGGTATTTGCTTTTATAAAAATAGTTTATAAGATATACTTTTTTTTTCTTTTTTTAAACAAGGGTTTTTTTTATTACTGATTGGGGAGATGAGTATAATATTACCTTTTAAATTTCCAGATATCTATTTTCCCCACTAACAATATCATAAGCATTTTTATTTATAATTAGTGTTGCTAATGAAGAAGCATAAAAAAAATAGATGTAATGATGTAAAAGAAATAACTTTTATGGTGTCAATATGAATACAGAAAGACTATAATAAATATCATCAACATTCATTATAATCAATAGTTGCACTATTGCTTACATTCTCACCATCATCGCTATCATTCCATGGTTGTAAATAAAAACACACCATAAATAAGGTCAAAATCATTAAAAGTAAACAGAAATGACAATCGAATTCAATCAGCCAAGCCGTCGCTAACAGTTTACACGATATCTAATTTCCAAACAGGCCAGGTCCATTACGTGTTCTAATCTCGGTAGTACACGAAACCCAACGCCGCCCGAAGGGGAAGAGTAAACATGGTTGTTACCTGGCTGGAATTCATTATCAACTGGTGTATGGAGACAGAGAAACTGGAATTCATTACCAACTGGTGTATGGAGACAGGGAAACTGGAATTCATTGCCAAATGGTGCGTGGAGACAGATAAACTGGAATTCATTACCAACTGGTGTATGGAGACAGGGAAACTGGAATTCATTACCAACTGGTGTATGGAGACAGGGAAACTGGAATTCATTACCAACTGGTGTATGGAGACAGGGAAACTGGAATTCATTACCAACTGGTGTATGGACACAGGGAAACTGGAATTCATTGCCAAATGGTGCGTGGAGACAGGGAAACTGGAATTCATTACCAACTGGTGTATGGAGACAGATAAACTAGAATTCATTACCAACTGGTGTATAGAGACAGAAATCTGGAGTTCATTACCAACCAGTGTATGGAGAAAGAGAAACTGGAGTTCATTACCGACAGTGTATGGAGACAGATAAACTGGAATTCATTACCAACTGGTGTATAGAGACAGAAAGCTGGAGTTCATTACCAACCGGTGTACGGAGAAAGAGAAACTGGAATTCATTACCAACTGGTATGTGGAGACAGGGAAACTGGAATTCATTACCAACTGGTGTATGGAGACAGGGAAACTGGAATTCATTACCAACTGGTGTATGGAGACAGAGAAACTGGAATCCATGACCAACTAGTGTATGGAGACAGAGAAACTGGAATTCATTACCAATTGGTGTATGGAGACAGGGAAACTGGAATCCATGACCAACTAGTGTATGGAGACAGAGAAACTGGAATTCATTACCAACTGGTGTATGGTGACAGAGAAACTGGAATTCATTACTAACTGATGTATGGAGACAGAGAAAATGGAATTCATTACCAATTGGTGTATGGAGACAAGGAAACTGGAATTCATTACCAACTGGTGTATAGAGACTGAAAGCTGAAATTCATTACCAACTGGTATATGGAGACAGGGAAACTGGAATTCATTACCAACTGGTGTATAGAGACTGAAAGCTGGAGTTCATTACCAACTGGTGTATGGAGACAAAGAAACTGAAATTCATTACCAACTGGTGTACGGAGACAGGGAAACTGGAATTCATTAGCAACTGGTGTATGGAGACAGAGAAACAGGAATTCATTACTAGGTGGTGTATGGAGACAGAGAAACTGGAATTCATTACCAATTGGTGTATGGAGACAGATAAACTGGAATGCATTACCTACAGGTGTATGGAGACAGATAAACTGGAATTCATAATCAACTGGTGTATGGAGACAGAGAAACTGGAAGTCATTACTAAATGGTGATGGAGATAGAGAAACTGGAATTCATTAACAATTGGTGTATGGAGAGAGAAAATGGAATGCATTATCAACTGGTGTATGGAGACAGAGAAACTGTAATTCATTACCAACTGGTTTATGAAGATAGAGAATCTGCAATTCAATACCAACTGGTGTAGGGAGGCAGAGAAACTGGAATTCATTACCAACTGGTGTAGATAGACTGAAAAGATAGCGGTGGGACTATTTGATAGAATACTAACACTTTATAAAGGGGAGGGATTTCAGCATCAAAAGGATTGCGTCCTATAAGCTTACTTGATATACTAGGCATTAAAGGCATACTGAAACATCATTATTATTATAATTGTTGTCATTATCATTATTAAAATAAGGATATTTACCAGCCCAATGAATCAAGCTCGAGTTTTACATAGCGGACGCGAATAAATTCGGGAGAGATAAAATATAAATTTAATGAATAAAACAAATAGTTATATATTAAATATAAGATAAGAAAGTGAATCAAGGGATAAAAACCTGTGATAAATAGTAATTTGAATGTTATCTACAAAACCTCTGCTTCTTGAAATTACACAGAAACTGTACATACGTACATACATACATACGTACATACATACATACATACATACATATATACATATATATATATATATATATATATGTGTGTGTATATATATATATATATATATACACATGTGTGTGTGTGCGTGCGTGTATGTGTTTCTTTTAAATTTTTTCAATGGCAAAAATATGTCGTTTGTTACACTCATTGTTGTTATTATGAACACATATATGGGACTCAGCGATAAGATGGGTGGAGTACATGAACATGAATAACCAATACAATCGATACATAGGAATACATAAAGAATCCGCTAATCAACTTCTACACGAAAGTAACAAATATATTGGAATCGACATTTATTTTCCTGTAATGAACGAAGAAGGAAGATTTCTTTAAGAAAGATGTATGTTACTTCTGCATGAAATATAATAAAGGGGTAAAAATACACCATCATTAATAAAAAATATTTCACTTAAAAGAGTGTTCATCACGTCAAAAATTAAACACGGCATCATACCGAAGTAAATATATGTAAATAAATACACTCTTAGACGAGGCACATTTCGTCCAACAGGTCTGGTGTGTGTCTCTTCGGTTGGCGAAATCTTTCTTGTACAAGAGGCAATATATATTTACATATATATTACAGCGAAATTTTTCATGCACTTCGTAATCATTAAAACGTTGCTCTTTGCCACTACAGCCATTACAGCATACTTTCTAATGAGCATGCGTGCCTCCCCTAATTCAAAGGAGAAAAAGAAGTATAAGAAATACTAATTAAGAAAAAGGAAAGGAACATAAACCTATTATTTATTGAATATGTTTTCTATAATGGCTATAATTTCTTTCAGAAAATATGTTAAGTATAAGAAACTTACACGAGGGAACCCCGACCTTCTAGCCTGTCCAACTCCTTGGGATAATTACAGTGACCGTCCTAATGGCAAAAGACGGAGTCAATTTTTCTCCTCCTCCTCCTCTTTCTCCAGCTTCTTCTTCTTTCGTCCCCTGTCCTAGCACGAGGAACGATTTCTCTCAGCATTACCTTTTTTTTCGTTTTTTTTTTTTTTTTTTTGGGGGGGGACTCTTGTCCTGGACCGAGTGATGAGCGTTGTTGTAATTACAGAGCGAGAGGGGCATGTCCCTTGGATACGCCCTAGGAGGTACGTTTAAGTGAGAATAACCCTAAGAGAAAAAGCGACCCCCCTTCCCCCCGATTCCCGGTGTCTCCGAAGGCCATAGGTGAGCAAAGACCAAAAATGCGTTATTGTTTAGAGAGAATCGTAATTAATCTACAAATAAAGATGAAGAAAGAATATAAAAGATATATACATTTAATAATTTTAAATTTTCTAATAATAATAATTTTAGTAAGTAAACCGAAGCAATGAGTAGATTAAAAGGCAAATTAACAATATAAAATAATATACGTAAACCTGGTAATTTATATCTCCCCTACAGAATAAAGACAAAGTGTCTGTCTATATATATATATATATATATATATATATATATATAAATTTATATATATATAAATATATATATATATATATACATACATATATATATATATATATATATGCGTGTGTGGATATCTAAATATTTAGCAGTCATTTTGACGCGTCGCGTAAACTAGTATTTTGATAAAAACCTACGTACTTACAAATGTTTTTTGCTTGCGCGTGTATAAATCGAACCCCAGGATGAACCTTCTTTCAGAGCCCATGGATAACCTCTCTCCCCACTGGCGTCTAAGTAATCCAGTTGCATGACAGTACTGTTACTGCTTGCTCTAAGAGCACAAGTCATGCTGGCACATGACCAGCTAAATAAAAGATCTTTCCTCTCATATGGGATGGCTGGTTACATCCTTGAGGTATGGAATTGACGTCTCTAATCTGTTTTAAACAGTATTTTCTTTAATACGGTGAGTGGCTGGGAGTGTGAGAAAACTAAATAAAAGCTAAACAAATCTTAAAATACAATAAGGTTAATTAGCACATGACAATTTCATGACCATTTCTCATAAAAATGAGAAATTAATATCAGGAAATATCTATCAATACTGAGCTTTGCAGGTTTCACTATGACAGTAACGATGACTTCCATGGTAGTCGGTTAAAAAATTAAGACGAATATCTTTAAAAAAGCCAGCAGTAAATTAATTTTTTGAATGCTATTATCAAATAAGTCAAATAAACCAACAAAATTCCACACAAATATATTTTAGAAAAACATAAAATAAACATTATGGTATAAAATATTGCAATACTCCTATTGAGAATATATGACACATGGTTGTGTAAGCCCTTCCTTTTGAAGTGATTGCTTGATTCTTGTTCAGTAGAACATAAGGTCATATGTGCGATACCTTTTCCTAAATATCCACAATCATATCGCCCAGAGTAGGTTCAAATACTACCCAAACCACATGATCTACGTAAACACAAAACCTACATAACTCCTATCCTACCCACTCCAACTAACGCACTAAAACGAGAGATATAGCCGTTTTTCCGAAATCACTTACTGCTAACAGAACGCATCATTCCAGACGTCTTCCTGGAGGATATGAGTTGATGAATGAGCATCGTTTCCAGAGGAAGGACGCCTCGTCTCGCCTTTAGGCTCATTCAAAATCCAGTTCTCCTTCTACCAGACTTTTAGTTGATCTATCATCACTTTCAGTCTCGCTTCTTCTTTAAGCGAGAGAGAGAGAGAGAGAGAGAGAGAGAGAGAGAGAGAGAGAGAGAGAGAGAGAGAGAGAGAGAGAGAGAGAGCATATAATCTTATGGGGTGGAGTTCTTGGTCGGCCCTTCTCCCTCACCCCAGGAGATGTAGATAGTTAACTGCAGCTGGGCGAATTGGTAACGATCTACGGATCTACCATGCAAGAGCCAGGGCGCGTGTCCATGTTATCGGTATCAAAACACAAACCAGCTCCAATAACAGTAAACAACATAGATATTCCATTCAATAACGAAGTTAAAATCCTTGGGCTTTTCATTACAAGAACTGGCATAAGCTGTCATATTAAAGAAAAAATCCAACTGGCAAAACACAAAAAAGAAGCATTAAAACTATTCAACTATTGGATAAAAATATAAGAATAAATCTCTATTAAATCGTGATAAGACCTCTATTTGAATATCCAATAGCACCAGCATGCACAATGGCTCAATCAAAGATGAAAACCCTACAAATATTCCAAAATGGAAACATAAGAAACATTAACGGCCTTAACCAAAACCATAATAACAATAATAATAATGATAACAACAATGATGGCAACAACAACAACAACAATAATCATGAAAACAACGAGACATTCCATAAGATATAAAATCTTGAATCAGTTAATGTCAGGTATCACAGAAGGGCCACACAAGCCTAGGAAAGATTCAGAAGCATTTACCTAGAACTTGCAACAAGTGAAGAAATTACAGACATCCAAAACGAGCACTCTTGGTGGAAAAGGATAGCTCCATTCATTGTTCAGGACGAACCAAATAGAGAGTATTAAAAAACAATAAAAAAAGGTAAATAAACATGAATAAATAAACAAACCAGATAAAAGAAATAATCATGAAACCACAAGTCACTCGGAGGCTGGCAACATAAATCACCTCCTGGTAGTCCAAAACGGCATGATGTTAACACAAAAAAAAAAAAAAATGAATAAAAGCTATTGGGTCTGCCCTAATCTTTTCACCTCCCACTGTACTTCATTTTAACACCTTCCCCTTCAATCCTTCCAAACTCCTAATTTCACCCCCCCCCCCTCCTTCCCACACCTGTCCTATCCCCCTATAATGCAGCTGTGTAGCTGGCCATGGTGGTTGACTGCATCTCCCAAAGTGAAGGAATATTACGGGTATTAAATGCAAAAACACTTGCGGCTAAATAATATATATATATATATATATATATATATATATATATATATATATATATATATATACATATATATATATATACATATATATATATACATATATATATATATATATATATATATATATATATATATATATATATATATATATATATATATATATATATATATATATACAGGTTTGCTTTGCCAATCTTATTTCTACATTAATCTTTCTATTCATGATCTTATTACTTCACAATTCTCACAGGGATTTTTTTTAAATATTTTCTTGTAAAATTTCAAATATAAAACTAGTTTCTTTTTGAGTTCATATATAAATATAAATAAATAATATATATATATATATATATATATATATATATATATATATATATATATATATATATATATATACGTTGTTTGAATTTTGTCATAGGACAACTGGGTCATACAAAGCCATAGATCAGGGGAGAGAGAGAGAGAGAGAGAGAGAGAGAGAGAGAGAGAGAGAGAGAGAGAGAGAGAGAGGGGGGGGGGATACTGTATAGGCTACGTTATACAGTCGGCATCTTAATTTTGAAACGCAAGAAAAACCCAAAATGATTAGTTGACACAAATATATGTAGTAAGACAAAAGACGAAATAGAGTGGAAGCTAACTATGAACGAAAACAGACAGAAATAATAAAAGGACAGCATAGGCAAACCACTTTAAAAATTATCGTGAGAATCCTATTGCCTATTCAAAAAAAAAAAAAAATAGATCTGGTAGCATCGCAGGGTCAGGGTTGAAACCCAGATACCGACAAAGGTTGCATAGCATTTAGTTCTTCAGAAGCGCCATGGAAGCTGATGAAGATGGCCCCAGGATAAAATGCTGTTCCCTGTGCCCCTGAGCAACCACGCTATGCTCACCTCATGAGGTGTGATCTACATATTCTCACGCCCCTTGAGTAACGTCTCTCTCTCTCTCTCTCTCTCCTCTCTCTCTCTCTCTCTCTCTCTCTCTCTCTCTCTCTCCAGGATTATGTCTTATAGTCGTGTTTCTTTCAATAACCAGTTTACACCTTTCCTTTCAGTTAACTTCCCATTTCTACTCTTCTATCTGTATGTACTATAAAAAACAACTTATAACAATATGCTGTATATTTCCGTGTGTAAGCCAGATAGTCTACTACTGGAAATAAATCCCACGTTTGGACTTGCAATTGTCCATCCTGTTGTGTGGTTCTCTGGCCAATACCCCTATTCTAGCAAGAAGAATGAGGTACCTTAGCCCTAGTTTCGAGATGGTGTGAAATAATAACAAATATATATATTATCTTAATTATCCTTATAAATCATGTGTAGTGTATTATCCATAAAAAGCAAAAAATTAAAATGTATCCACAATAGTATACTACAATAAAGACTTATATGTATGGCCAATGTAAAATATCGTAATTGAGAACAGTAAAAACATTATTTTAAGTAGTCAAGTAGGAAGAAATACAGACCACCCTTTAATAGCTTAGGCCTAAAGAAATGTGTGCAAGAAAAGAATTACGACGAAATTAAAAGACACGAAGCATTAATCCTGTTTCTTAAAAATGAGGAAAATTATACGATTAAGCTAAAAAAGCGGAACCGGAATCTATGATACTAATACATAAAGTAGTTTAAACGTTTAAATGCCGCTTATGAATGACAGAGTTATGTGACAGTGACAATACCGTACCTGGCAGAATAATGTTCTAGTAACTGATCATATATACGGTACATAAACCTGCACCCATGCCCTTATCCATCCAAGCTAGGTTTAGGCAATGGCTAGGCAGTCCTATAGGCTCCCCCAAACCCCCACCCTTCTAACTCTGTATTGAGACGGCAGTGTTCTAACCCGGCTTCAACATCGAGAATCCCGATCGATAACAATTGAATGATAAGATATTTAGAGCCTTGTAGCATTAAGAAGAAATTAGGTGTGTACCTGATATTAGGTTGAATGAGGTGGGTTGTAACAGGGATGGAAAAAGACATCAATGTAGGAACTTAATCCAAAAATGCCTGAAAGTGACGTTTGAACATTTCAGAGCTACACATCTATGGGAGGAAGACAAAGGTAACCTCACACAAGAAAGGATTAAATCAGATGGTTCTACCAGTAGTAACTTCTGCCTCGGAAACTAACAGCCTTAATGAAGCCTTAGAAGGATAGCTACAACTTAAAGAACTATGGAAAGAATGGTAGAATTAACACTAAGAGACAGAAAAAACAACACGGATAAGATATTTTAACATGTAAGAAAAAAGAAATGGACATGGGCAGGACATAATAGTAAGAATGACAGATAATAGATGAACATTAAAAATAACAGAATGGGTCTCTAGCGATTGAAAAAAGAAGTATGCAGGGGAAGGAAGAAAAGACGGTGGATTGACGAAGTAAGAAACTTTCGGTATAAATTGGTATAGATTGACCATAAAGAGACGCCAGTGGAGAGACATGTCTAAGATTAATTCTACAGTGGACTAATTACGGCTGATGATGATGATATGACAGATATATTATATATATATATATATATATATATATATATATATATATATATATATATATATATATGTGTGTGTGTGTGTGTGTGTGTGCGTATTGTGCGTATTTGTATGCGTTTATGTGTGAATGTGTGTACACAAGAATGATGCTTGTCTTGAGTTATGTAAACAAAAAACACATTCATTCATGCTCTTGGCAAACCACATGTTGTCAAGTACACCGGTCATCTGAGACGCCAAACTGCACATCATCGAAACACAAGCTGTACTTCCTGCTCTCTCTCTCTCTCTCTCTCTCTCTCTCTCTCTCTCTCTCTCTCTCTCTCTCTCTCTCTCTCTCTCGTGTAGAGACCTGGTCGTGCATCTACTCAGGTTATGAATGGGGAAAGCAGCAATATTCCTGACCTGTTTATGGGTCATCCAAGCTTCTCAATAAAAAAAAAATAAAAAAATAAAAATTTATAGCAGTTATGTTAATGAACCAACCCATCAAAATATTACATTTATTCTAAATAATTCTTGGATTTTTATTAACTCAACATATATTGAAATCAGAAAATAATATATTTATACTTTTTACAGAAAAAAAAATGACAAAATGTTACGAAAAATTAAGAAAACAGGAACTTCCAGAAAAGGCACAAAGAAACCCGTTTGGATAATTAAAAATAAAAAACCCCAAAACCAAAAATGTATGAAATAAATAAATTAACATTTCCACAAAACCGGTTTTTACGAAGAGGTTTTATTCCAGACTTGAATCCTGTAGGTAGAGGTAGGAGGTTGAGATGGGGGTAATTCTGCAACAAGGGGTTTGGGGCAGGGTTAAGGAACACGAGAGAGAGAGAGAGAGAGAGAGAGAGAGAGAGAGAGAGAGAGAGAGAGAGAGAGAGAGAAGACGGTGCTCTCGTATTTCGCCTAACACCTGTGGCAGGCAGGTTCAGAGAGTCGGACTGGACAACGTTAATTTCACTCCCTCCATCAATCCCCCTCCCTCCCTCCTTCCTTCCTTATACCCCTTTCAGGAGAGTAGGTCAACACAGAGGATCATAATCAAAGAGAAAAATAAAAGAACATTCCTGATAAAGCATGAAATGAGATAACGCGAAAGCTTCTCTTATACCCCTGGGTAGGTCTCACAGATAAATTAAGATCGCAGATAACAAGTGAGATCACCTAAAACATAAAATTATCTGGTCGAGATAAAAGGTGAAATAGCCCCTTTCATGGGTTTTCGTAATCAAGAGAACAAAAAATAAAAGTTAAAATTCTCCATATAGACTCCTGGTATAAGAATAGTCCTGATAAAGATGAGAGATGAGATAAAACTCCTCTCCTCCAACCCCCTAATGGGGTAGGTATACCATATGTCATTATCTCCAAAGGAAATTATGAATATGATTAAAATAAGAGAGAGAGAGAGAGAGAGAGAGAGAGAGAGAGAGAGAGAGAGAGAGAGAGAGAGAGAGAGAGAGAGAGAGAGAGAGAGAGAGAGAGAGAACGAAGTTAGTGAAACTAATTGAAAATCTATCGCGGTTTGAACATGACCCGGGCAGCAACCAAGCTAAGTCATCCCTAACAGTAAATGCCACAAAGAAAACGGAATTTTCTTTTGATTGACAATACACTTTACTGCAGAGACTTCGACATTGCTTCATCTTGCTTAAAGCTCTTCAGACCGTGTACGGACAAATGAGTATAATACCAGACGGTCTGATTGACGTGGTGTTTAAAAATAGCTTTTAAGTCGTATTCTGGTTGTCATCTTTGCTAATTGAACAAGAAACATATATTGATAATAGTTCTACCAAATATCTAAAAATGTAAATATGCAAATTATATGACTGTGGTAATCATATATATATATATATATATATATATATATATATATATATATATATATATATATATATATATATATATATATATATATATATATATATACAGTATATATATATATATATATAACAAATTTATTTGTATTGTCCTCATGCTATGAAAGAAAAAGAACTGTTAAAATAAACGAAACTAGTTACCAGTATAACAAATTGAGCGAATGCTTCAAATTTCAAAAAGAATATCCATACCATAAAAAGGGTAATGTTTTTCTTTTCAAAGACAGGCTTATATCATTATAAATTATATGACTAGAAATGTAACTTATAGTACTTATGTGTGATGTAAAAATATAATCTTTATTATCTTATTTTTCACTTACATTTTTGGCCAAAATCTTTTTTATCTTTTTATTTCAATCAACTAACATTCTGAGGTAAATTAAACATGTTAAAACTTTAAAACCACAATAAAATTAGTCCCCTAACATAAGAACTAACTTTACCCAAAGAAATATAATACTGAGCAAGTACTTGACGGCGAATCTTGAATTGTCTAAATATTTCCCCTATGCTTTAATACATTAGTTAATTCAATTTTAATTAAGCTATATGACAACGGAAAGATAGTCTATGGAAGTTTTGCACTGCATGAACATGTTATACTTCAAATACTTAACATTTGTCGAATATTTTTGTTCTCTCCAACGATTTTGCCACTTTTGTTCTCAGCTATGAATTCAGTTCGTCATATTTGAACTTCTGACCTCTAATTTTTGTTGTTTAACTTTTTGAAAATACTTCTATCCATCTCAAATGTTCAAGTTCGAGTGACTCTTAAATACCTCCAAAAAGAGACGTGTTATCTCAAAAATAAATATATGGTAAAGTAACAGATACACACACATGCACACACACACTATATATATATATATATATATATATATATATATATATATATATATATATATATATATATATATATATATATGTGTGTGTGTGTGTGTGTGTGTATATATATATACATATATACATAAGTGTCAGTGCATACATGCATGCATATATACAGTATATATATGAGAGAGAAATCGGATATGAACCAAAACACACACTCAAAATCTAACGGAGTGATAACAACGGAGAACAACACAGACTTTCAAAATAAAAATCATTGCAACTAGTTACCAGAAGCGTAAACCCAACTGAATGACAAGCATTACCGCAACCTGCAGTTGCAAATCTGATTCCGTTGCAGAATTTCAGCGGAGAGAGACAACTAGTGGTTAGTTGCACAAGGTGGGGTATAATGTAACAAGAGATAATCTGAAGTCGATAACTCTTCGATGAAATAAATTTACCCATAGATGTTTATGAGTGCAAGGTATCCATGCATATTCAAAATAAGGTCGGTATTAAAAGTTCTCTCTCACGTAGAGAGAGAGAGAGAGAGAGAGAGAGAGAGAGAGAGAGAGAGAGAGAGAGAGAGAGAGAGAGAGAGAGAGAGGAAAAAAACATGCGAGTCTACTTTGGTTCACGTCACCCCGGGGAGGAAAATTAATGTGATATTTCTCATAGGCCTGTGCAGTCTGGTGATAGGTATACTATCTCAAAGAACGTTTACTCAAAGTTATGTGAAATTAATACTATTTCATAATTTATTTAAAAGACATTTTCACATTATATAGTTGAAAATTACCGAGGATTAATATCCTGAATGATCAAGAGAGAAAAAGGTACATTTGAAAGAGATTATGTAAACGGTATATACCAAATTCAACAATTTAGCCTCATCAAAAATCAAGAGGTCCAAATCAAACAGACCGAACACAACAGTAACACTTAAATGTAAAAACACAAATGAAGAACACAATTTCAGATTATATCTTCGTATAACGTAAATTAGATCGAAGCTATGCGAACGAACAATAGAAGAAATTTCAAGATCGTATTGGAACAACATTTCATGCAATGTTTTCGCGAAGAAAGAAGCTGGAAAAGTCCTCTCGGTTGTCGTGACTCGAAAAGCTCCTTCGAAGCAGCGAAGCGTGACCTGGTCGGCCATTTGTGTGTGTATGAGAGAGAGAGAGAGAGAGAGAGAGAGAGAGAGAGAGAGAGAGAGAGAGAGAGAGAGAGAGATGTTACAACTATGAGAAATTTTAAACATGGAGAAAATATCTCGAATCGAGGAAAGTATGAATAGTCAAATCAGTACAGACTCAAATTGTGAAGAAACAGACAAACCAGACTTGAACAAATAGTTCAAGCTATTCATGGAACACAGAAGAGATGAAGACTGAGAATTCAGTTACATTCAAGTGACTGCTAAGAGAATTATCGAATTGAATGACTGCCGTGTTCCGAATCTTCGCGGAATATCTAGGAGCACTAAAACAGTGACCTTACGAGGGAGTGAAAATTAATCCCATGTGCAACCTAAGTGTTAGGTCATTAACGAGAAAAAAAAGAAACTTTTAATTCATCAATTTCTTAAATAAGAAAACAATGCTCTCCACAAAATTGGATGAGTTCCCATGTGAATATTAAGGAGCTCCGGAAAAATGATAGATGAATAGATAGATAAAATTATAGATAGAATAATGGATAAGTATATAAATACATAGATAACTTCATTCCATGGCAATGACTGAATTCATCCAAACGACACGAGGATTCGACAGAGAGAGAGAGAGAGAGAGAGAGAGAGAGAGAGAGAGAGAGAGAGAGAGAGAGAGAGAGAGAGAGAGAGAGAGAGAGAGAGAATGGGGATATACGGAGGGCAAGGATTAATCCTAATCAAAAACCAAATAGAATGTCTTTCATTGCCGGAGACCAAATTGCTGGAACTGTAAGATGAGTGAGACGCATCTCGTGACAAAAGAGTATTGTTGCATGCGAAGCAATAAGGAGTTTCCCGTGCAACTGCATCTAGTCATTTCGTGTTTTGTTTACTTTCTCTCTTTCAATCCGGGAGACTACTGGGACATTTGCGCTAATCACAAAGGATAGAGTATTGCGTGTCCTGGTGGGACAAGATTCCGGGACAGTCTCACGGGGATTTCTTCAAGTAAAGGCCAGGTCTTGTTTTCAGTGAACTTCAATTAGGATAAAGTCTGCATTGTGGGGCAATGTTATCTATGTCAAATGGAAATAACGTGTTTTATGTGAGTACATGTACACATCCGCATACACCCATCCCCGCAGACACACACACAGAAACACACACACATCTATATATATATATATATATATATGTGTGTGTGTGTGTGTGTGTGTGCGTGTGTGCGTGGTAACCAATATTGATCGTTACTGTTAATTGTCTAGGTGTAAACTCACAGTCCTCGGTAAAGAAATATCTCCAGACTGCTATAGATTAAACACAAAATTAAGTTTATAGATAGTCGACTGAATTATTTTGCATATAATTTTTTTAATTATTTAAATAATCCTACAATAAAAATCATGCCAAGGAAGCGTCTGAAAATAATATAACTATTAATTCGAGCCAACAATCATCAATTCATATAAGTTTTTATCTGTTCTGTTTTTTATTGCAATAACATGTCCCAATTTGCACGAAACCCAAAGCCTCAACACTCCGAACAAGCGTGGAATGTACCGTACCTTAGTATGAGCACGTAATGTACGAGAACAAAAATTGGGTCAATGCCATCGAGTACCTCAGCCCTAATACTTAGTCCTTGTTTGAATAGAAAATAATTGGATGAAGTGTCCTGTAAATTAAAAGGAAGCCAAATTGTTAGTCTTATTTTGTAGTAGTATTACAATGACACCTCACACAACAAATCGCTTGGCCTTGTAAATATACATTAATATTTCACTATTAATTTTCTCTCAACTTTTTCAATCAGTTCACAATAGAATTGTATCCCATTGTGAGGAATATTGTTGGGTAACAGGAACCTTATTTGACCGTTGTTATAAAAATCATGTGCGTTTAATAATAATAATAATAATAATAATAATAATAATAATTAATAATAATAATAATAATAATAATAATAATAATAATAATAATAATAATAATAATAATAATGTTTTCCTTGTTATTCTATCATGACAAAAAAAAAACATGCTTAATCAAACTTTAAATGCTATTTATATGATTGTAATTTCCATAAACTAACAACTGAACTCACGGGAAAGAACTCATCTATAAACTATAAATTTAAATTTATAAAAATATAACCTATAACCCAAGTAGATCTTACACCCTTTCCCTCCGTCATTGCGACTCACCACAGGTGTATGGATTAACTGCTTCTAACAACAAATGCGATATAGTGTAGACTATCTTTTATCACAGGATAAATTATTAAAAAAAAACTTCTATCAATGATAAAACAATTCGAGTTAGAAAAATAATCCAAGACCACTGATGACAATTATAAAGAAAAAATCAGGTACCAACTATTCTGGTATGAAGAAAATCAGGCCGCTGATAAATACCATTCTAGTTAAAAAAAAAAAAAAAAAAAAAAATTAAAGACCACACGTAATGAAGGTTCTAGTCAGAAAAAAAATGCTGACCATTCATAATAACCATTCTAGTAAGAAAAAATAAAAAGATTGAAGACCATTCTGAACTGAAAAATTAGACCGTTGATAAAGTCCACTTTAGTTATAGAAAAATTAATGACCACCCATAATGACCGTTCTAGTCAGGAAAAAAAATTCCAACCATTAATAAATATCTAGAAAAAAAACAAAGACCATTGATAATGACCATTCTAGTAAGAACAAAAAATAAAAAGATTTAAGACCATTCTGGACTGAAAAATCAAAGACCACCAATAAAGGCCATTCTAGTAAAAGGAAATTCAGATCGATCAATAGTCAGAAAATATCAAAGACCACTGATAATGACCATTCTAGTAAAAAAAAAAAATCAAAGACATCTGATAATGAACAATCTATAGTCTGACAACATTAAAGACCTCTGATAATGACCATTTTAGTTTGGAAAAAAAAAATAGAACACTAATATTGACCCTTCTAGTCTGAAAACAAAATCTGGTAATATGTATTATAGCAAAAACAAATTCATGCTACAGATATCAGCAATTCTAGTGGAAAGCAAACCAAAGCAAAAAAAAAAAAAAAGCAAAAAAAAAAGTCTCCGAGGAGATCCCTTCCCCAAGCGATAGCTTTCTACAGCATCCCAACGACCTTCATTGAGATAAATGATCCCACATTTGTACACACAAACGAAAGTCGTTAAAAAGGAAAAGTGAAATATACCATTCCTGCAGGTACAATGAAAACGAATCACGTGGGATGAATAATAGGTAATACTCGAAGGTTGTTCATAATAAATGTGAAGAAAGTATAATTTCATTAGAGATAAATGCAGTGTTGAGTGTGCAATTAATACTCTTATGTAACACGATGCGAAATAATTATAAGTGGAGAGACTATTTCTATAGTAATAAATAACGTTTCCATTAATTGCATGAAGTCATTGCTATATAAGCACGATGGGAAGTTATTCGGACATATTAGTTCCAAGCTACAAATATCTTTTCGATTAATAAGATAAAAATAAGTATTCATTAATTTGTACAATAAGCGAAAGTTTTCATTAAGTTAATGTCTATTAAGAACTAAAATAGCGTGAAAATTCAGATCTCTTTATCCTTCAACCTTCGCAGATGAGGAACACTTATACAAATAACAAACACAACACATTATGAGAATCATATTTCCCGGAGACGGGATAAGAATCTAATTTAAAATTTTCATATTTGATGGTTTTTATTAAATGTAGTAAGAGCGCACACAGATACCACCATGCGTAACCAGCATGCACCAAACAAACACACACACACACACACACACACACACATATATATATATATATATATATATATATATATATATATATATATATATATATATATATATATATATATATATATATATATATAATTATTGGGACGTGTTAAGTGTTCGTGTCGGATATATATATATATATATATATATATATATATATATATATATATATATATATATACACGCACACACAAATCAGACTACATAATAACTCTAGTGAGATCGGTGTTACTCTATGGACATGAGTCATGGTATGACAGTGAAACAATCTCGAATAGATTTAGTAGATTTAAGAACAAAACCCTCAGGAGGATATTGGGAGTTAAATTGCAGGACAGGGATTCAAAATGAAACTATAAGAGAGATTGCTCGAGTGCCATTTGTGGATGAGATCATGTTGAGGGGTAGATAGAGATGGTTAGGGCATGCTCTTCGCACTCCCCAAGAGAGATTAGTTCAATAAACGTTCAGCTGGGCTCCACAAGGCACTAGATGTGTTATAAGACCTAGACCTACATGTCTGAGGACTACAGTGTGAAGCAATTAGTAGGAGATGATGAATGGAGAAGTATTGAATTAAAAGCTCAAGATAGAGACGACTGGCGAAATCGAACAGAGTCCCTTTGCGTCAAATAGGCATAGGAGGAGATGATGATATAATGTGCGTATGTACACGCGCGCGCGTTATGTGGTTGTCTGTGTAGAAATCACGAAAGGTGATGAGCATTAAGTATGTACTATAGCCACGGAAGGAAAAAGGAAAAGACTTGATTGGAGGTAAAACTTTAGTCTTATTAGTTGATGTTAGTAGTAGAACGAAAGTACTAACTTCAATAAAGTCTTTTCCTGTTTTCTTTTCGTAGCTATAATACATACATAAATACATACACACATACATACATACATATACATTTATATATAACGGTATATGTATGTATATATATATATATATATATATATATATATATATATATATATATATATATATTAAACTATGCAGAATTTTTATTGTCTGATTAGAAAGATACCATTTTGCATGGAAGCACAAACCTAAAAAAAATTAATATCAAAGTTGTATTCATATGTTGATGAAAGTATATAATTACATCTGAGAAATTTCCCTTCATCATTATTAATTATAATTACATAATGAAAAGCTATAATTGTCATTAAACTGAACCCATTGGTTGTCCGTTGTATGCATAAGTATCTTAATTGAAAATAAATTTTAGAAAAGAATAGGGTTTAATACGACATTCACTTTTGTCCAACTTGAGTAGTGTATTTAATTTATTGAAGGTTTGATCTTTACTTTTAAGTGTTTCATAATATGTGCCAAGGGTTTGTGACCTAGATGTTAAAACTGTATACGTACTTAAGGTGCAACTTTATAATAATCTATATTTCTATTAAATATATATCCATGCTGATTGAAGTTTTGTATCACATAATCTATTTTATTATCCGATGCATATTCGCTTCCTCGACAGCGACATATACACGCAAGAGAAGCAGGGGAAGGAAGGGAAGACGATGGACTGACAAACTAAGAAAATTTGCCGGTACAGACTAGCATTGAACGACTGTAACAGAAGCAAGTAGAAGGACATGTCAGAGGCCTTCGTCATATATATATGCAGTATGTATGCATGTATGTGTAAGAAATAAGAAGAGATGCGACACTATCAATCATCCCAATAGAACTTGTTCTTTAAAAAGTTAATTATGTCACATACAGAAACGTTGAAACGTACAGGAACTTTATGCACCAATTTACAGGTGATCAATTCTATAAATAGAAGGCTGTGCTATATTCTCTCCAATGAAATCAACCTGCTTCCATCAAAGATATTTACAAAGTCATGTGCTAATTATTATTCATAAAGATCTCATAATCCTGTGAAATAAATAAAATACCCTAAATTTTCTTTTGGAAACGTAAAAAGAGAGAAAGAGAAGAGGAAAAGGGTATAAATAAATATCCACTCTGTCTCAACTAAAACAGATAAAGATGGAATTTTCATAAGACACAAATATCTGCTGTTATAAACTTAATCGAGGAAGGTAAAAACGCAAAACTGTAAAATACAATGGTACAGAGTATAAGTCAAATCACAATATCAGAGAACATTGGTTATATGGTCAATATACGTCATTAAAAAACTAAATTTGCTTGAGTACTTAAACAGATATTCAAAACAATTAATAAAAATTCAACTGAAAATATGAAAGCGGGAAAGTGAACCCCAAAACTATGGAAATAACTTTCAGAAATATCAAAGCGTAGGACATTTGTTGCTAAAATAATTATCTAATAAGCTGTTCACTAAATTACAGACAGATAAAACTGTTGGAAGCAAAATAAAAATAATAGTGTTAGTAGTAGTTATAAATTACCTACTATAAACAAACGGCTTTAAATCACAATGTTGAAAACCCTTTCGCCTAATATACATACAAATAACTACGAAAGGTCACCCTAAGCAACAACAACAAAAACAATGATATTCATTAATGATTTTGTACCTTTCGGGGTCCCCGTAACATTGACACCTGCGCTGCCCAAATCTCTGATTAAAAAAGCTCATCAGGGAGTCCCTATCATCATCTCACCTTTCAACCCTCAAGTAGGTCATCCATTCACGCGACGAGAGAGAGAGAGAGAGAGAGAGAGAGAGAGAGAGAGAGAGAGTGGTGAACCTGGTGTTGTGGTGTGCGGGCTACAGGTCTTGGTTCATAACCTGTTTACTTGTTATCCTTTCATTCTATTCCGGGTTGACTTGAGTCTATACACATACTTGCAGAATTCTACTTAGATAATTGAATTTGATATGATTTTGATTTTACATTGCCAAAAAAGAAATGGGCATTATTCAATTCGGTTGTACAAGATCCTACGGTCTTTTAACCATTATAGATTATTATGATTATAAATATCATCATAAATAATATGGCAAATAAATCTAACGTAACACCAACTTCCTAAACAAACTGACCCTTTTCCAGTAGAAGACGTTCATTCGTAATTAGCATTTAATATTTTTTCCGGGCACCATTTATCATGCAGTGAAAATAATTTGCTAACCTTGGAGATAGTTTTATATGCCCAACCTACTCCTATATCAGGAAATTTATGAAAATAGTTTTTTCTTTTACTTAATACATAGATTCCATTCACAAATGTGGTTAAGTTTATTCATCGATTCCGATCCGATACATAAACCATACGATATAGAAACTTAAAACATGATGCGAGGCTTAGTGCAAGTGGCAATGTATCATGAGAAAGTTCAAATGAAGAATTTGAAAGGCTTTTTTATAGAGCTGAGAACAAAACAGGCTACGAGTAGAGAATGTAAGGGTATTCCAGAGGCAAAATGAGGTCAGTTAGAGTGAATAACATGCAACTGAGATTTATATTGATCACAGTACCAATTTCTTATCAACAACGAAGTAGTGCTATCTGATATAAGTAACCATTGTTTACTAACACATAAAAATTCACACAAACACACACACACACGCACACACATACATATACATATCAATGTATATATAAATATAAAAATATGTATATACACACACATAAATATCAGGCGTAAGAATATGGCGATCTCACAGCTAACCTTTTGATGGTACCATCACCCAATTTACTAAGTGGTTGGATGGTACTGAATTTATCTCACGTCGGTTAGGCCATGGCTATCTCCTGGCTTTTAATGGATACT
>NC_090746.1:52816587-52824087 GCF_036898095.1 Palaemon carinicauda
CACAAGTGGAAGGACATGTCTGTTGCCTTTGTTTTTTCTGCAGTGGACTTGTAGCGGCTGATAATGATGATGATAACTTTGTATCAAATACAGAAGTTAAAGTACCCCATAATTTTTTACATCATCTGGGCGATAGTAATTCAAACGTAATAATACAGAACGACATTTATGTTAAGGGTGTTTAATACAATATAAAAACAATGTAGTAAAACACAAAATAGGACAAGACAGGGTGAGAGATACAAAAAGAAGGAAGGAATTTACCTAACATGAACACTTGAAATGAAATACCCAACGGTAACTTCATCATATCGTGACAAAGTAAATAAAGTTAAAAGAAAGATGACTAAATACGGAAAATTTCATATCGCCTATAAAACCAGACAAATGGCGAAGAAGAATGTCTTTTCTAATGAGAGAGAGAGAGAGAGAGAGAGAGAGAGAGAGAGAGAGAGAGAGGAAGGGGAAATTAAGCAACAGCCAACAAAGAGGATGTAAATAAACCAGAGTCGGGAACGGATAAATATTGTTGTCGGTTACGCAAACCTGTCTGTCTGTTGTCGCTTTCACGGAGTTGCATTACCGTCGTCCGTTACATTTTTTTTTTTTTTTATTTTTTTTTTTACGTAACGCAGGAGACTGTTACTGATCGCATAAACCAGTGCAGTAATTTCATTTCTGCTTAAGGCTACAAGCACTATCAGCTTGTGATTATTAAGTCTTATCATTATTATAAGTACTACAAGTGTTGTGTTGGCTTATTGGAAACGTCTCTGCTTAGCGATCTGTCAGACTTGGGTTTTAGCCTCACTCATTTCGATAGTTTCTTGTAATCTTACCATCCTTGTGAGCTAAGGCTGGGGGAGGATCCTATATGTCTACCTGGTGAGACATGAACAGCCATTGCCTGACCCTCCCTAGTCCTAGCTTGGGTGGAGAGTCGGCTAGGGCACGTATCACATGTTTATATGGTTAGTCTCTAAGGCATTGTCACTGTCCTTAATCTCTGCCATTCACGAGTAGTCTTTAAATGATTAGGTGAAGCTAACAGTAAATTATATGATTATTAACATTCCAAGTCCTCGTAAGAGTTAATATAAAAGGCTAAACATTATGCTCGTCTTTCAGACCATTTTACTCTTGTCAGTAAGAGATCAGAAAACGATGTAATTATAAGATATTTCATTCTAATTTAAACTTCATGAAGATCTCTTTCACGATTATGTATATACTGCATACATAATTGAGCACAAGAAAGAGAAGGGCATGAATTTTCTCACATCTCCGCTGCATTTCTCTCATTTAAATGTAATCTAGTTTAGAGAAATGTTAGTAAAGTTACTAAATCCCTGTCTAGTCATTGTGGCTAATATACACTGTGGTGCATTATATCACACAAGCAGGATCGGTATGTAGGCTACTTATATAATATTTATTTACACGCATACATATATAACTGGAGCAAAATGCTTGTGTATTCATGAGTGTGAGCGTGTGTGTGTATTTATATTATATAATAATATAATTTTATATATATATATATATATATATATACACGCACGTAAATATATGTATACATATATACAGTATAATAGTAGGCGAATATATATAATTTATACATACATATATATATATATATATATATATATATGTATATATATATACATATATATATATATAAATATGGTATATACATACAGTATATGAGAGAGAGAGAGAGAGAGAGAGAGAGAGAGAGAGAGAGAAGTTAATCTCAGAATTCATCTCCAAACTTCACAACGACCATTAATTGCACATCTTTCAAGTGATTAAATGTTAACATCATCCAAATGAATGCGACCGACATATTTCAAGAACTCTCCTGGACCGGGTTTCCCACACGCACGATGTCACGTTTCCGCACAGAACTGAACGATGTCACGCCTCCGCACCTGAACCGGATTAGCTTGTTATGGAGGTGTGCCATTTTTCGCGGCGCTGAATTGGATCAAATTTCAGACTAACTGTGGATTCTAATTAGGGGGTGATAATAAGCGGCAATTTTGAGACAAGCAGCTTCATAATTCTGGTTGTTATTATTATCAATGGTAGAAAAATTATCATAATCTACATTAACTAAAATTGAATTAATCACTAAAATTGAGATTACTGTGCTAAGAAATAAGAATAATATTTAGGAACAAATCAATAATGCTAATAACGAAAGCAATGACAATAATAATAATAACAATAATAATAATAATAATAATAATAATAACAACAACAACAACAATAATAATAGTAATGGCGACAAGAACAACAATATTCGTATGTTGATGTAATTAATATTGGCGCTCCTGAGGCAATTTCCTGAGATAAAAGTATTAATGACATAACAGTAACATTAAAATATTCTCATGTTCGACTTTCATGTTTATAATGAGAGAGAGAGAGAGAGAGAGAGAGAGAGAGAGAGAGAGAGCTTTGGGAATATTTTTTCGGTATATATATAATTCTATTTTAGGTACAGTTGGCTGTACACATTTTTATCAAATGCTAATAGTTCTTCTTCATGTTGTTATCGATAAGTGAACCATTCTCTAACAGAAAACAAATCCGAATACCGTAATCAAACTATATATATATATATATATATAGAGAGAGAGAGAGAGAGAGAGAGAGAGAGAGAGAGAGATGCCAGCCTACACTGTCAAGAAAATATGGCCAATCGGCAATCATTGTAAATAAAAGTACCTTCAATTTAGCGTGAGCTCCTCCCCGGAGGATAGACAAGGGCTTGGTCCATCCTGCCCTAGGAAATTCTTCAGGGACATTCACATACCCTCCCCCGGTCGTCTTATCAGGGGGATCGCCATCAGTGTCTTCGGAGACTGCCCAGCCATTTCTATCAACTTTCCCGGTCTTCTTTCCTCCACTGACGGCGTTATCGCACTTCTGAACATTGTCGGCAACTTTCTGGTTGACGCGTTCATCTCTATTCTTCCCCTTATCTTGATTTGTCACTTTTCCTTTGTTTCCGTTTGCTTTTCTCACCGGCAAAAGTCTCTTGTAGCAATTCGTGTCTCTGTCGGTGGTTTTATCACCCTTCTCCTTATCTTGGCCCGTCGTTCTGAGAGAACATTTAGAGCTGTCAACTGCCGCTCCGGAATTCTTCGACTCCGTGATCCCCGATCGATTAAATGTTTCTCCCGACTTCGACTCGGTAGTGTCTGACCGACTCAATCCCTCGTCGGATTTCTTGTTTTTCCTCTTGTTGCAGAGACGTACTACTATGGGATATTGCATGAAACCTCTCTTTGCAAGTGATTTGGAAGGCGTCGGGGCGCTTGCAGCAGCATCGACGTGCAAGCGAGGGATGTGGGACTTCGACGTCGATGGCAAGTAGGTTGAAATAGAAGCGCTCATTTTGGAATAGTGAAACTCTTTACTGTTTCCAATTCTGAAGTTGTCGCTCTCTTGACTGGGGCCATCGATGGTGGGTTAATTACCTCGACATAAGGTGTTTGATACGCCAAATATCATAGAATTGGAGTAATATTGTTTCTATGATTTGGCAAAATAAAACCAGTTCATTCTCACTTCATAAATTCCGACGAAGATTTGCGTTAATGAAAAAATATTATTGAAAGTCCTGCTCAATAAATCTCAATAGTGCCCACTTGAATTTATTCATACACAGACACGGATCCTGGTGCAAAGCTTAAACATCTTCGGGCAAGCCTATCAGACTTACGAACACACGATAATCAAAACACATGATAATCACAGAATACATGTCCCAATGGGAAGGTAAAGTGTCATTCCACACCATTAGTATTCAACAAGAGTCCTGTTCTCACCGGGCCATTCTTTTCACAAAGACCATCTATGAATGGGATTAGTTTGTTTACGTGTTTGGCGAACTGGCGTCGCTATGGATGAGAATCAGCTGATGACACATAACCGGACCAATTGTACTTCATTCCAAAGTGTCTTAATTTCTTATATATCGAGTTGAAACTTCATTAGATTTTCTCCTTTCTACGTCTCATTATAAATGATCATTAACAATTCAAGCCACGTCAAAATACCTTAACATCCCCCTATATCATAGCAACAGCATTTGCACCGTCAACATCTTGCAAAAAAAAGATGAAGTTAGCCTTTCAAAAAAGGACCTGTCACATTATTGCCAAACAACACACCGGCATTCAAAACAATCACCAAAATAAAAAACGCGTTGACACTCGCATTATGGCAACAATCCATTCACGATCAGGAAGTAGTGAATCCTGCGAGTCTCATTCCAAGGAGATACCTGAGGTTCCAGCAACACCCACGCTGGGTGTCCACATCCGACTGGTATGGCGAGCTGGCGGGAAAAGTCGCCCGCCAAGAATTCCTGCTCAAGAAAGTACCCGACCTGGAAGGAGGAGGAGGAGGGGGGGGGGGCGAGAAAGAGAAAAAGGAGGATGAGGGGGAGAAGAAAGAGGAGAAGAGGAAGAGGAGGAGGAGGAGGAAAAGAAGAGGAGCTGGAGGGGGAGGATAAAGAGAAGAAGAGGACGAGAAAAAGAGAAAGAAAGAGAAGGAGAAAGAAGAGGAGAAGAAGACGGATAGAAATAGAAAGAGGAGGAGGAGGAGGAGGTCCAACTTAAAGAAAGACTAAAGAAAACCCCCTGGGGCGAGTTTTCTCGCCGAGGAATGACTTGGGCATATCCAGAGGTCACCAACGTACACATACATGCACACACGCAAGGTGCTTTCATTCCCTACCCTTTCTGGAAGGGGACAGGAGAGGTAGTGAAAGGGTTAGGGAAGCCTGGGAAGGACACATTTTTTATTGCATGATGGTCCGGACCGCAGCGAGTCCTCGAGGTTAGAAAGAATCTTTACGACTCCGAAGTGGAAAAACACACCGTATGAGCTCCTTTGAGGAGAATGGGATGAGGAGAAAGCATCTCTCTTCCATCTGATTCTTGGATGCTAATGAAGGGAAACCGAGAATGAGTAAAACCCCTCTTCCATCTTCTTCTCATCTTCTATAGACGTTGAATTATCCATACAGATCTAGAGTCAAAAGCCCCAAGGGGCATTCTTCTATTGAACTATTCTTTCTTTCATTAGGCACAGAGAGAGAGAGAAAGAGAGAGCAGAAATAGCAGAGGTCAAGAAAGTCTCTCTCTCTCTCTCTCTCTCTCTCTCTCTCTCTCTCTCTCTCTCTCTTATTCACGTCCTTAAAGCTTAAAAGCCTTAGCTTCTCATAACGTGAAGCTTGAAGGTCCAAAGTGGTACTGTTAAATGTATAAAAACGGAAACAAAAGCTTCCATTTTGGAGAGGACGGCCGTAGTACAACTATGGTATTGAGTGAACTTTCATTAACGTTCTTCCACATTAGGGTCAGAGAAAGCTGAAGAAAGCTATAATAGACAGGTATGGGGACGGGGATACGAATAGGTGCGGTATGAGAAATATTCAAGCTAGAATGAATTCATAACAAATATACTAAATACATGTAATAGTACTCTGGTATACAATTAACGAAGCACTTTATAAAAGGTGCAATGTACAATAAATTTTCCCAGGATTTTTAAGACTATACTGAAAATCAAATTCTATATACATAAAAAGTTAAGAAAAAATGAAAAGAATTTCTTTATTCACGAACATAAATTCAGTAATAAAATGAATGGTCATATGATTTGCTACAAGACATGCTTCCAGGTTGCAAATAATAAATCATCATCGCAAATACAGGAAGGAAATGAAACAAATTTCAAAGGCAGCAGCATTGTTTAAAAATAAATCGCCATTTGATATCTTAACATGTCATTACGAATAGCCTACCTCGGATAAAAGAGAAGGGCTGAGGGATGTATTAAACATACACCCTTATAATGGTTGCCACACACATTAGCGATGTGGAGCAAACGACAATGTAAGCTATGGATTCTAACGAGACAAAATACAGGACAGACGTTGTTAGCGAGGTGCTAACTTCCTTGGATTGATTAATAAAAAGAAAAAAAAATCAGAAATTTACAGCATACTTTAGTTGATTATTGCAAATGGCAACAAGTCAGATTGAATTATAAAGAGGCAAGCCAAGACCGAACGAAGAGTAGAGAGTTGAACATGCCTACAACCATCATGAACAGTCGGCTGCGAGCGGCAATGGGTCCCAATAACTGCCAATAGCCGACATATTAAGTAAAGCAAAAAGGCATGTTCCGTATTCTACAGACGTAGCAAAGGTAATGCAATACCTCCCACCTCACTCATTACAAGACTGGTTTCTATGAGGTCACTCTCTCTCTCTCTCTCTCTCTCTCTCTCTCTCTCTCTCTCTCTCTCTCTCTCTCTCTCTCCGTGAACCGTAATAGAATCCGGGGCGATACAATTAACCAGAGTCAGGTCGGTCAATAGACTCTGGTCGAGATTGCATGAAAGCTGAAGGAAGTCAGAGCTAGAAGCACAGAACAACATCAACAATAGCTGTTGTTATTACTACAGCTACAATAATAATAATAATAATAATAATAATAATAATAATAATAATAATAATAATAATAATAATAATAATAATAATAATAATAATAATAATCACTAGAAAATATGAAAGAGAGTAATAATCCTTTTAAATCACATCAGCAATATATATATATATATATATATATACAGTATATATAAATATATATATATATACATATATACATACATACATACATATACCAAGGCACTTCCCCCAATTTTGGGGGGTAGCCGACACCAACAATGAAACAAAACAAAAAGGGGACCTCTACTCTCTACGTTCCTTCAGACATCGACATATACATATATATATATATATATATAAATATAAATATATATACACATACATATATATGTATATATATAATATATAATATATATATATATATATATATATATATATATATATATATATATATACAGAGAGAGAGAGAGAGAGAGAGAGAGAGAGAGAGAGAGAGGTGAAGAAGAAGAAGAAGAAGAAGAAGAAGAAGAAGAAGAAGAAGAAGAAGAAGAAGAAGAAGAAGAAAATTTCGGCATCTTGTCTAAGTTTACCTGCGTACCAAGTCTGGTGCTTAACCATGCGTAAAGTACTACATCGTGGATGCAATGCAAAAGGTACACTTGAATTGAATTTTGTGAATAAAGGGCCTCGTAAATTACGGCCGGTTCATCATAAATTAGTTGACTAAATAAAGGCTTTGTATCCGGTACCAGAGATAGGGCGAATAAATTTACAATTACAAGTTTTATTTACATAATGATTTAATTTTTCAATCATTTATGCAAAGAATACAATGTATATCTGTATAGAAAATATTGTAATCTGCAAACAAAAATAGCTTCCGAGACTCTTTGTAGGCAGCTTGAAAATAGTACTTAGCTTTACGAAGAAAACATTTATTATTTCCTCAGTAAACAGAGGGAAATGGAATTTATTTGAAGTAGGATTGGTGTTAAACGAGGTAACTATATGAAGAAAAATACCTAAC
>NC_090746.1:52829087-52834087 GCF_036898095.1 Palaemon carinicauda
GCCTCTCGCATATCACTATTTCTATTGCATTCCCTTAGAGAGTTCCCTTCCCCCTTCTAGAACTCACCAGCTTAGCTGCTTCTGTTTTATTAATCCTATGAATTTTTGCAACGGCCGCTTCATGTTCTTCGTGGAGTCTACGGAGCTCACCCGCCCTCTTTCGTTCTGTTTCCTGGAGGGTCTGGGGAGAGGAGAACGGAGATGGGGTCAAATGTCAACACATGCAGAGGTTGAAACACATGCAAAGTGCACATTACAATGTATACATCAGTGTATGGCATGAAGCTTATATTGGGTAGTCTATGTGAAACAATAAGGATGTCTTGTTCTCAAATAAGGTCAGAGGAGTATTATATACTTGACATTGTTTTGTGGTTGAGGTTGAATTTGTTTCATTACATACATTTATTGTATTGTGAACCTAAATGCTTATTTGCATTCTCTTATGTGGAAAAATGTGAATTTTTTTCAATACCAAAAAAAAAAAAAATCAACCAACCTTATGTGGCAGTCTTACACACTTATTACTTTAAATATTATGGATCGATGTTACAAATCATTTGTTGTTTAGACTTTTGGCATGACATTTTTATTACCTAAAAAACAAATAATTTTCTTTCGAAAGTGTTACTAAGATAAACGATGGTTAGTTTCACCTACCAAGCCCTTAAAATTTAATATAACATTGTTAATTATATCACAGAAATCGAACGAAATTGACCGAATGGTTCACAAAATGTAACATGTTGATATCACAAACATCGAACGAAATTGGTTGAAAGTTCACTGTCTGTTAAACCATTTATTAGACACTCGGTATTTTTCATACAGGAATGCTACGGAATACTGCATTTCAACTTATAATACCTTTAATATTGTCTAGAACAAATAATCCTTTCAAACTTCTCTTCCGATCTTAGATTTGATCCAGGGTTAAATCCATATAAATTTCAGGTAGTCACCTATTCTGTTATTCAACTTTTATTTCAGTGAAACAATCAATCATATAAACCAATAAAACTTTAATATCTTAACAAGCCATAGAATTCTTCGACGCCAAATATGGTATATGTATTCGTTGTATATTAAAAATACCTGTATGATCTTCAGGCTCTTTCTTTATTCGGGAAAAGAAATTATCATAGACTAGAGTGAATGTAGTTTAGGGGCCCCTACGTTAGTTCTCTCAAATACAATACACGCATAAAGAAAATGGATTTTGCAACGTTCAAGGGGTAGCTACTCAATAATCTAGCGTTTGGAGACGCGTCAAATTGTCATTTTTAACGATCATGAAAATTCTCAATATTCATATTTGCATAAAATAAGATAGAATATAACCCACCCAAAGGCTTGAAAAACAGTGCCGACACCATGCCAAACCAAAATTAATAAAAATCGATATGAATCGCAACGAGAACAGTAGATAATACAATTATTTCATCACTTATATGAGCTCGCAAATATGATTTTTCCTCGGCAGAACTTGTCATTAAAAAATGAAAAATAAAATTAATGAAAAAAAAATACGGATAATTCAGAATCTGGTCATTTCTTAATATTATGGGATTTAACAAGGAAAAGAATTCTAAAAAAAAAAATATACTTTCTTTCATAAAAACATGTAGTCCTAACGATAAAAAGATAGATAGTAAACTCGTAAAATTCAAGTAAACTTAATACTCGCCATTTTAAAAATGGAAGGTTATATAATCAAGGAGTGCTGTGAAGGACATTTTCTCGCTTTGTGGGAAGATGAAAAAAAAAAAATCAATTAAACGAGAAATTGTCTAGCGTATTTTGTATGAACGAGCTTCCATCCCATGTCTTCTTGAAACTATCCCTTAATCATAAAACAAACATTGGAAATCCTAAAACACCATGAAACCAACTCCATATTATAACGGACTCTCTCTCTCTCTCTCTCTCTCTCTCTCTCTCTCTCTCTCTCTCTCTCTCTCTCTCTCTCTCTCTCTCTCTCTCTCTCATTTATAATATATATATATATATATATATATATATATATATATATATATATATATATATATATATATATATATACACATATTTATGTGTAAACGCATTCACGTACGCACACGCACACACCCACGCGCGCACACAAACATCTATCTACCTATCTATATAATAAATATGTATATGCATATATATATGTATATATATATGTGTGTATATATATATATATATATATATATATATATATATATATATATATATATATATATATATATAAATATTTATACATATATACATATATATATATATATATATATATATATGTCTTACTTATAACTGTAATCAAACATATATATATATATATATATATATATATATATATATATATATATATATATATATATATATATATATATATATATCGTATCCACTAAGTAAACTATGGTTACAAGAGGTGCCATAACAAATAAAATGTTCACAATAATTTACAAAGGTGAAATGTCCTATGAGAAAAATAGGTGGCATTCTTAGATACAGGCGATATATCAAGTGAAACCACAAAAGGAATTTCTTGTAAAGGGAGAAATAGACAAGATTACTCATGGCCAACATATTGCCGTAGGTGTGACAAATCCTCTTAAGCGTTATCGATTATATTGACGATGTATTTTAGAAAGTAATTTTAGTTACCTAGCAAAGTAATTCACTACTACTACTACTACTACTACTACTACTAATAATAATAATAATAATAATAAAAATAATAATATTAATAATATGAAACGGTACTATTCATTACTATTACCATCAGTGATATGAAAACACCTCAGAAGTATATGTAACAATAAATCATTTTAAATTAAATTGTTCAACAATTTTCATGAGACATACAAATAAGTGATAGATGAAAAATAGGAGGCGCGTCACTTGAATAAAATAAAATGAGATGAAATATATAAGTAACATAAAACAAAGGTTTATAGCACTGTGAAGTAACATTAAATCACATCTGAAAAGAAGAGCATTACAACCTTTCAGTGAGCGGCACAAAACTCCAATTCGGTGAACGCCATAACTTCCCCATCCCTATGAGTCTCGGAACCCATCTAGCGTCACGACACGAAAGAAAAACAAAACAAAAAGACTTGACAGAACCGCGAACCTCAAAACAAAGGATTCCGACAATGCGCACCGCGCCATAAGAACTATTTCAATTACCTTGTCAAAACAATGTTATGGAGCAAAAACGGACACTACGGTACAGCTACCGGCTCCTCGTATTAGGTACTAAAAGGAGTTCCGTTGTGATGTTTGAGGGCTTTTCTCTTTTCAGAAATCTTAGATGTGATTCTAAAATGCCGTCGTAAAACTAACATGAAAGGAATTCCCCAAAATCGTCTCCACAACCGGGTAAACATTTAAGGCGAGATGAGATGAACTGATTTACAGTATATATATATATATATATATATATATATATATATATATATATATATATATATATATATATATATATATATATATATATACAAAACGTGTGTGTGCATGAAACCTGTCCAAACGCCACTACAGAATAAGGACATGTCCCAGGCCTTTGTCCTGCAGTACACTAGAAACAGCATAATTTTTGTGTGTATGTACATACATACATACATACATACATATATATATATATATATATATATATATATATATATATATATATATATATATATATATATATATATATATATGCGCGTGTGTGTGTGTGTGTGTGTGAGAGAGCACATATACATACATATATATGTATATATGTGTGCGTGTAACGATAAATACGTTATAATATGCATTACCTCAATCCCCTTTAAATATGATTGACTGGAAAAGGTACATACTCGAACCAAAATACAAGGCTTTTCATCTATTGTTATTAAAATTATACAAAATGAGAATTTTCTAACTTCGCTATGCTGGGAAATGGAGATACCTGGATCTAGTCTCTGAAGTGCACTTTTTTTGTAATGCTGTCTGGACTAAACCATAATACACTAACAGAGTGCAAGCTCTATATTATAATAAACTAACCTAGAGTGCGAGCTCTGTATTATAGCATACTAAGTCCTTTGATAAAGATCTTTCTCTTAATACGTCTCGCATTTAACCAAATGGTCGTACATATAGAGCTGTTTCTCAAATGCTGTATGTACACGCATTCTTTATAATTCCGGCTTTGTAGAGAGAGCCAGCTTAGCCTCCTCTTACAGCTCTGTGACAGTTTTAACCAGTCACCTCATTATTATTATTATTATTATTATTATTATTATTATTATTATTATTATTACTACTACTTGCTAAGCTACAACCCTAGTTGGAAAGGCACGATGCAATAAGCCCAAGGGCTACAAGGAAAATAGCCCAGTAAGGAGAGGAAATAAAGAATGACTACAAGAGAAGTTTAAGAACAATAATAACATTGAAATAAATATTTCATATGTATACTATAAAAACTTGAAAATAACAATTTGATAAAAACTTCAAAATAACAATAAAAAGAGAAACAAGATAAAATTGTGTGCCGAGTGTACCCTCAAGCAAGATATCTCTAACCGACAGTGGATGACCATGGTACAGAGGTTATGGCACTACCCAAGACTAGAGAACAATGGTTTGATTTTGGAGTGTACTTCTCCTAGAAGAGCTGCTTATCATAGCTAAAGAGTCTCTCCTACAAGGGTAGGAGAGGAAAGTAGCCACTGAACAATTACAGTGTATTAGTTAACCCTTTGAGCGAGGAAGAACTATTTGGTAATCTAAGTGTTGTCAGGTGTATGAGGACAAAGGAGAATATGTAAAGAATATGCCACAATATTCGGTGTGTGTGTCGGCAAAGGGAAAATAAACGGTAACCAGAGAGAAGGACCCAATGTAGTACTGTCTGGCCAGTCAAAGGACCCAATGACTCTAGCGGTGGTATTTCAACCGGTGACTGGTGTCCTGGTTAATCTACTACCTCTACCATGAAAGAGCTGTGATGACTAGCAAGCATG
>NC_090746.1:52839087-52841587 GCF_036898095.1 Palaemon carinicauda
GGTGTATTTCTA
This sequence comes from Palaemon carinicauda, assembly GCF_036898095.1. Lineage (NCBI taxonomy): Eukaryota > Metazoa > Arthropoda > Malacostraca > Decapoda > Palaemonidae > Palaemon > Palaemon carinicauda. The sequence goes on from NC_090746.1 coordinate 52,839,100, forward strand.
CGAGACAACTGAGATTCAATAAACATAAAAGGTCTTAGTCATTTTAATATTGAAAATGTAATTGTGCTTCCACATAATTACTATCTTTGAGAATCCATCCCCCCTATATAATAAAGACCATGTATCTGGATACACACACACACACACACACATATATATATATATATATATATATATATATATATATATATATATATATATATATATATATATTTTCCTCTCACGCTGAGCGGTATTGCCATACGTATGCTACTCACTCTCCCGTCCCTCGGATAGTGGGGAGGGAAGCAGTTATACCTTGGTGAGAGGGGGTACCCCGAGGTAGTTGGAAACCAGAATTCCACACAAAAAACCGAACTGCAGTGTTGTAGTTAGAAAATGGGGAGGGAGTGAGAAGGGTTGTATCTGTACGAGTGCCCGTGAGTGCAAATCTATCTAAATATTTAGCTATCATTTTGACGGGTCGCGTACACTAGCATTCCCATTACTGACTTCTCGAGAATCTAATATTCTAAATAAAAATATCTTTTATTTCTTGGTCCACCGACTTAATTTCTACTCCAAATTAATATCATATATCATCTCAAAGCATCCTCTGACATCCTGACAGACGTCTGACAACCCACTGACAGTTCATTTGAAAGGCCCTTAGGAATAAATCATCGTTTGCGATGTAGGCGAAAGTCAGGGGTCATGCTCTGGGACGGGACTGCATGAAGGCACGTATACCCTGGAAGAGTGCCAAGGAAGGCACCCCTTTGTTCAGTAGGTGCCAGTGTCAGTGCCAACAGATTAGTGGCGTCCTTGCTTACAGCACCAGCTCTGCCATTCTTTTAACAGCAATTAAGTCAGAAGTATAATTCAATTTGAAGATATTACCATGTTTATTACTTTTTTTGCATTTTATTACAAATTAAATGTAAAACTTTAAGTTGCCTAAGTCATACAAATTCAGGATTCTTTTTGTTCTTTTTAATAAGATACCTCCATACCCTACGGAGTCTAAATTGACATATAATTTAATCATTCGCTCCTCTCAATCTAACGTGCATAAAATCAAGTACCTGGTCTCTGAACCAATTCCCAGCAAAGGCAATGGTTCTCCGCCACCCGATTTTGGCACGTGAACGCACCCCAGTCCAGTCTGCCTTGCCAAGGCGGTGACGCACGGAGAGCAAGTCATCATTTAAATATGCAGTCGAGGGAACAGGCTACTCTGCGAAGTACTTGTTACTCAGATAATATTAATCGGGTATGTGGTCCAAGAGCCTTTGAAAAGTGCTGCTGATAACCTTTGGGATGTTACTTAATCATTATTATACCGCGTTACGTGAGATGGGAGACCTTGGGCCAAAGTGCATTTAATTTGTACCTCCAAAGGTTGTGGATTTATTTCGGAGTAATCTTAGGAAATATGGCTTCCTTTCTCTCGGGTTTTCTTATATTTGTTTTTGTTGCTCCTATTTTTCATCTTTGTACATCCGTATGGTGACATAACATGGTGTTCTTGTTTTTCGTGAAGATTTAACATCACACAATAGAAACAGACAAATGAAAGGCTGAATAAACATCTGCAATATTCATTCCACATTTCTTTCATATCCTTTCCTATTTTCAGTATGGTTTATGAGTATGAAATAAATATATATATATATATGTGTGTGTGTGTGTGGTAAGTATATATACATATATATTCAATTATACTATCAATGCCAGAAAACCTCAAATCAATCAATCAATCAACATGCTATCTGGAAGTTTCTGTTTGATAAGAAAAGTTCAAAGGTCCTCATCAGGCCAACTGGCAACAGAATAGCTTCCGAGTAAAGATTTGAGTATTTGTAGATATCGGGGAAGCCAGATTAGAAAAACGTATTTTCATTTAAGTTCTGTTGTTATTCGTTTCCTTTTAATATACAATATATCATACATCAATTTTTTTGTTATTTATATAACTCTTTAATTCTAATTAACGCCCCTACCAAGTATTCGGCTACTTTCGAATATCAATTAATTTTAAATTTACAGAAAAAGACGTAATTAATGATGTCATTCATGATGACATCAATAGATTTCATGAAAATATACTCTGATTGTAATTGGGTATCTTGAAGAATCTTTACTTGGTCTTTGCTACTGTCGAAGCAAATTCTCAAAATTAAAGTTGGTTACACATTTACAAAAGGATGGTGAATATAGACTTATTATGTCATAAAATACTGGTTAATATATTGTACATTTTTAACCAAACAAGAGTCAGGGAGCTAGTTAATTACACATCTAACCAGATTACTTAGTAAACGAGAGGGGCAAGAAGAACTGTCTCTAGGTAATTTATAATTTATCCTTTTTAAGAGGAATTTAACTAGAGAATGTAACAAAGCTGTGACATTTACAGAAATTTGCAACTCAAGTACAAACGTAATGCATACACGATCAAGGCTACGATAATATCTCTCTCTCTCTCTCTCTCTCTCTCTCTCTCTCT
>NC_090746.1:52846587-52849087 GCF_036898095.1 Palaemon carinicauda
TATATATATATATATATATATATATATATATATATATAATAAACGGTATGTATAGCACGCATCATAATATAGTAAGCATTGCTCCTCAACAGTATGAATCATGTATCAAAATGCTACATAATATAATACGGTAATTTACTTTCATCTATTTAAATTCTTTCCGCTTACTATATCATCTTTTAATGTGTGTGTGTGAGCGCCCTACTCTAATATCATTAAAATTCTTTCCCTCGGTACCTCAGATCACCTTTGAAGTACTCCCTTTATCGGACCAAGACGTAACATTACCGCAGGCGGGTTAAATCTTCGTGGCCAGACAGGATATGGGTATCTAAAAGACGTAGTGCCAAAGCCCCACCCAAACCCCATTTCCGCTTAAATGTGGCGTGGCTTCATCTTGGCCGATGGCCAGACGGGATATGCTTAGAAAAAATATTTTAGGACCTAAAGTGTGAATTGACAAATGAAGAAGATAAGTATGAGAGAGAGAGAGAGAGAGAGAGAGAGAGAGAGAGAGGAGAGAGAGAGAGAGAGAGAGAGAGAGAGAATTGTCGGAAGGACTTAACCAAGATTGGGTGCCATCTTGCAGACCCTCATGTTGGATGGTATACATTTTGACAGGGTATCAAACATCCCCCCCCCCTCTCTCTCTCTCTCTCGGTAGATAACTATGGGAGAGAGATGGGGTATAATTGGAAGGATTTAACCATATTGGGCATTATCTTGCAGGCCATAGTTTTAAGATGGTGTACATTTCGACGGTGTATCAAACATCACCTCTCTCTCTCTCTCTCTCTCCTCTCTCTCTCTCTCTCTCCTCTCATCTCCTCTCTCTCTCTCTCTCTCTCTCTCTCATTGTTAAGTCAAGAGAGCCATGCCTGGTATTAAAATACTTGCTATATCATCTTTGTTTTCTAGTTCGAGAATCGCATATTGATTATTTGCTTTACAGATGAGTGCTATAATTGGGGAGAGAGAGAGAGAGAGAGAGAGGGAGAGAGAGAGAGAGAGAGAGAGAGAGAGAGAGAGAGAGAGAGAGAGAGAGAGAGAGAATTCAGCCCAGTGCCAATGCTGAAACGTGAGAGAAAGAAAAACAAATGACTTTAATACAAGCTGTCTAGTAAACCAACCACTCATCAAAGGTCCCCCTAATGTAACATCGATTGAGAAAAATATCATTCACTGACAGATGAACCTTCTCAGCCCTCTAATAACGAAGGTCAATAACGAGAGATTAGATGATAAATATTCCACAACAGATAAGCAACAGCAATTAGATAACCATACTTATATTTCTTAACAAGACAACACAGCAAATAGTTGGCCATAAAAAGAGCTTATTTACAAACCCTGGCAAAAAAGAAGAAAAAACAGAAAGAAGTTTTCCGGTAATGGCAGAGTAACAGTGACTAACATTCATTCTCTGAAGAATGACAAATGGCAGCCATGAGCTGTGTCACACCATTAAGACTCACATATATACGGAGACTTGACAGGAATCATTATTTAAAAGCTATTTTCTGCCCTAAGAATATTCAGTACAGCCATTTAAATGAGCCCTCGGGCAATAACATCTTGTTCTGTGACAATTTTTTTTCAAAAATAATTTGCAATCAATAATATCGTATTTTCTATACTCGAGTATTCCATACATTTGGCAAGAACTAATAATATACACAATAATAATACAAATATTCATTATCATCAATATACAGTAGTAACAAAGGCCAACAAGCTGAATGTAATTCTGTACATTAAAACAAGCAAATAATAAAATTAATATTATTGCAAGACAGTACATTTCCTTTACAGAACATCATCCAAACCTGTAATAAAAAAAACAATAATAAAAGAATAGCTAAATCTTAATCATTGGTAAACCATCACGACGAATGATAAACAAAACAGCCATCAGCTGCCCCGAGCGATCACACTGGTAAGATCATCTACCCATCACACATATAAGCACAGATAACTAATGGGTTGGCATTGATAACTTCCCCCGAGAGAGAGAGAGAGAGAGAGAGAGAGAGAGAGAGAGAGAGAGAGGGAGGCCCATTAGGGTAGCAACTAATGGATAAGGGTTAAAAGCCAGTTGATCTGCGTATGAAAGGGTGGAGGCAAAGGAAGTGTGTATCGCAAAAAAAAAAAAAAATCGTAAATACACTTATGAAAAATCTTGAAAGCATGATTGTTTTGGGTATATTACCCATTTCTAGATATAATAACCGCAAATTTGTTTGAAGCGTCTTGCCATCTACATGTTCAAAGGTCTTTATTCACAGAGTAACTGAACTTCAATACTGTAGCAATTTGTACGATAACGAAGATATTGGAAAGGTCAAATATTAATGTTACTCAAACAGTATCAAAAGGGCGGAGGCAAAAGAAGAGCGTATATGCTTATGGGTGTATCTAAGCTCTGTGTGTAACATGTCTGTGTGTGGGAGCGACACCCTCGACAGGTGTAACACTGTTGAGACAGTTGCCTGTTCTGTTC
>NC_090746.1:52851587-52881587 GCF_036898095.1 Palaemon carinicauda
TATTCAATCAAGTAGATCTGTACAACTTTTAGGAAAAGAAATGCCACGTCTCTTGAATATTTGTGTATGAAATCATAATGTATTTGGATTTCATTACTGTACTCCTTAACATATGAAATAAAATATGGTGTAATGGTCTCTTTAGTAAAAACATAAGCTTCATAATCTAACTATATATAATGTATAGGCTAATGGTTAGAGTAACCAATTATATTGTAATAGTCAAAATGACCTGTATTTATTACTATGTAAATGAACTTCACCAATCAAAAAAATTAAAAAATATAAAAATCAACATATCTGTATACATGAAAGCGCAATAAAAGCTTCTGTATACACCTTCGGGTACAGGTACTGTTGTACTCACCTGTACAAACTCTTCAAGTCGCTTCTTGTGATCCCGCAGAGTTGACAGATCGCGGTTCAGCCTCTCGACTTCTCTCTCACTGGTGTGGCAACACTGCTTCGCGGGTACCTGTTGTTGTTGTTGCTGTTCCAATCTGGAAAATTATAAAATCATTTATGAGGGAGAATTTTTAACGCTTAGTTTTCCAACGGATTTCTCAAGCTGTATCATAAATTACTGATGGAAATTTTGATAACTCACATACGAATCTGTTGTTTTATTTATTGAGAATTTGCATGCGAATATGTTATACTGACAAAACAATACTTAATCCCGAATCCAATAATGACTCAGGTTGTTCTAGCTGCATCAAAGGATTTAGGTCATTCCTTTCATGGAGCTTTCAAGATACATTAATAAGCCTGATCAATACCTTTTAAAAGTCTGAAAGGTTACAAGATTCAGGCTATTGTATCCATTACTTTAAAAGGCAGAAACACATCACTCAGTAAGGCTGTTACAACAATAAAATTAAGAGAATTAGTCTGAGGATATTTAAGCTAAAAAGTTCAAGAATCCTCAAGAAATTCCTGATGGCAAGGAACGCAAACCCCAAGCTACTCAATGGGGTCCAGATAAGTCCCCGAGTGTGTTCGAGTTCTTGCTAGAAACATTTGGTTAGGTTAAACAATGCTAAGTTAAACTGGTAAAACTGCAGCGTCAGCGTTAGTATTAGTAGGTTAGATAGAAGCCAAAGATAAGACTCGTATTCGAACGACGTTTCACACTACTTTACACAGGAAAAAAGGAAAGCAAAATCATATAAATCGGTAAATGAAGTTTTCCATTTAGATAAAGGAAACATTTGTACAGAACATACTTAAGAAAAGAAAAAAATTTCAAACCCCTTTTCAGGCGCACAAACAGGTGTTAATTATTTAGAACACCAAGGTCGACGTCATCAGCAGTGGCATATATCTACACAGGTGTTCAAAAACATTCGTTCATGGCGACTGGATACACTGGTGAGGAATTAACCGTACCCATAGACAACATATCCTCACGACATAAAGGTAAAGGAATTGTTAAAAACATCGAATATATTAATGTTACATAGGAAGGTGTATACGGGAGCTTTCGATTTACACATGCGTTAGTTCATTCTTCTATCGATCTACTTTGCATACCATTGCTTGAATTAACAACTTTCTACCACATCTCCACTTTCTATATATATATATATATATATATATATATATATATATATATATATATATATATATATATTTCTTTTTTATAGATCTGTTTTCAATTCAGTCACCCATGTGTTTAAATCTCTACGATTATATATCTCATGGTTTAGCGCTCTCTCTCTCTCTCTCTCTCTCTCTCTCTCTCTCTCTCTCTCTCTCTCTCTCTCTCTCTCTCTCTCTCTCTCTTTTATTGTATACATCAAAGTTGATTTTCTGTGACTATACATCACTGTTCAAATCTCTCTCTCTCTCTCTCTCTCTCTCTCTCTCTCTCTCTATGTGTGTGTGTGTAGTCTAATCTTTCTTTCTGTTTATACCACAGGTGGAAACTCTCTTGCTTTCTCTACTATTACATACATCACAGTTCACATCATCCCCCTTCCCAGTCTCTCTCTCCGTATACATCCCTACCCACAGCAATCCCTCTTTCTCTCCCCCTACCTGTGGGTCTCCCTCCTAATTTCAGCCTTGAGCTTCTCTTCGGTTAGTCTCGCCTCGCTCAGGAGCTTCCTTTGATCTTCGTCCCTTCCCCTGTCAACCTTCAGGAGCTCGGACTCGTGAGTCCTCATCAGGGACTCCCGCTGGAGGGCCAAGGCCTTTCGTTTCTCGTCCTCGAGTCTGCCGTCGCAGAGGATAGTCGCAAAAGGAAGAAATTAAGCTTTTCTTTCTTTAAAGCAATGTTAATATTAAGGAAAAGAAACATGAGCTTATTAAAACGTTAGAAATGTTTATAATGGTATACTGACATGGTTTCACCGAAGCCATGCTACATCATGCATAGTTTCCAAGCTGTTCTTGAAAGTAGTCAGGATTAATATAAGCAGAAAAACTTTTTTCAAAGAATGTAGGATTTAGTCATGCTTACTGTAGTTTGATAAATGACAGGGGTAAAATGTAGAACGCATGTAAAAGCATTACTGAAGGGCAGGAAGGCAATCCGATTTCAACAAAATTGTATAATTGTATAAAATAAACCGGGAAGAGCGATATCATAAATGCTAGAACTCAAAAATGACTCCACGTAAATAAAAATAAATAATCCAAATTCAAAAGAATACTTGAATTTTATCAAAAATATAGTTTCCGCCATGGAGTCAAAAGCCAGTGCATTTTCATAAATTCATGAGTTACACAAGAAAGGAGAATTCTGAACATGAGAAAATAAAGATCCCCTGTGGTAAATAGAAAATTATAAACAAGTGGATGTTACTAAGCAAAAGTAATATAGTAAGCAGAAGAAAAAAAGATCGTCACTAAAACCGAATAAATTAATTGTCCAAGTTTGGGGAGGGCCGAATACAGGGACCAATACCAGGCCTTTGATGTTCTTTAGCATCTTAAAACACTTTGGGCAAAAGGCCAGTGCTGGCATAAAGCAGGAGTTAATATAGTCAATAAACAGCTACAAGTAGAGCCTGTTATCCGGCAGTTACTATGAAAGACAACTATTATAAAAATTTATTCACTTTATTTATAATACTACTTCAAATTATTTTTCTTAATCTAAAATTTCCCCATTAAATCACGGTAGGGCAGATAAGTATCCTAAAACATCTATAAGGTGTAAATGTAAAGTACCATTTCCAAATATCATACACACACATGTCTGTTTTGCGTGATCAGCTTCTGTGAATTCTCTGCAGTACAGTACTGGTACTTGAGTATAAGCCCTGTTCCTTTCTCTTTCTAAACTACTGATCCATATTTTCCACCAATTCAACATTTTATAAAATTGTCCGGATGTACTTAACAATACTCTCCAAATCAATCTGAGTTCATCTACTTGTCCATGATTGTCTAAGACACCCTACCTCTTAATATCTAAAATTATCCACCATATTCTTTTACAGAATAACTTGTACTTTCTTTCATTTCTAGACTAACTTGTATTCCTGTAAGTGATCCAGAGTAGTCTTTATTACACATCTCACCTCCTTCTAGGAAATACTACTTCTTCCTAACACCCTTGCCCCTTGATCTCGTATTCATATAAGTAGTCCACAGTAGTCTATATTACCAATGCTTCTCTGTCTTCTATATTACCATTGCTCTACTTTCTATTTATTTATATTTTTTTCCTTACAATCTCTGTGATATATTATTTTCCCCTAACACTCTTGACCTCACCTGTTCCTTAAATCTGCAATGAGCAGCTCACTCCTCTTGATCTCGTCCTCACGGAGTTGCCTGAGACTCATTTCGTTGTTGCGTTTGAGAGCTTTCCGAGCCGCTACCTCGTCGTCCAGCCTTTCGCGTGCCTCGTTCAGTTCGCTCTGAAGTCTGGAAGCACCAGCAACAATATACTCAAGTGGAGTATCAATAATAGTTCATTGTTATTTTCATTGGATGTGTATTAAGAGAACAGCAGCTTCCTGCTGGTTAGGAAAGAAATTAATTACAGTTTTTTCATTGACTATATCAATCGCCTTAGTGGACTGTTGATGCTATTATTACCGTTTCCAATTAGTCAAGTGCAGAACATATAAAATGAAAAGAACTTCGTATCTCCTGTATCAATTAGGTCATAAATATAGTGCATAAAATTAGTCTTGATATGTCACTTACCATAAAGCCTCTAGGATAAAGATAAATAAAATATGCGCAAAAGTTTAGGAATTAATGTAAACCCCTAGATATCCAGTAAATGGCCAAACTATATACAAGAAAAGTAAAATATAAACTGATGTATATATTATTGGAATAACTTTACAAATACTGAGTCAAAAAATACAATACAACCATGTTTTTATGGGAAGAAATTGAAAGGACAACATTAATTAGCCAATGACATAAGTTGCAACACAACAATTTGTTTTTAATTGTATTTTTCCTAGCTATACAAACCTGAGTAATTTATATGGGGTTACCCTTAGTCTCGTTTTCTCTGCGACCAGGCAATCAAATAAAAAGGGTCTGATTGCGTCATTCTTATAGTTGCTAAGCAACCACTGCACATTCGGCGTAGGACGCCTGCACAGGACACTCTCCAATCTCTCCTGGTCAAAGACTTGTAGGGCGGTCGAAGCGGGATCTTTGATAAACTACTCAGGTTTCTATAGCTGGGAAAAATGCAAATTGTTTTTAAAATTTGTAGTTTATTCTTATGTAGATATAAACTTCTGAGTCATTTATAGGGGAGTTTTCCTTAGGTGGGCGGGGGGAGTCTCCATTAGGGGGTAGGCTCTTCTTCTCCAAATGATACAATTACTATCAAGTAAAAGCAAAAGATCAAAAGTGAATAATCTATGAACTCTGTAGCCGATTCGTACAGAGGCAAGGCCATATGTTCAATTCCAGAGGATATGATTCATTGCAGGGGGGTGAATTCATGTGAACATCAAGTGTTACAAACATATATCCGATATGTCATCCATTACTGGAAAAAATAAGGCATTCTTACTTGCATTAGGGTAAATTCCAAGTAAAGGCTTCAAGTCTAATCAAGATCACCCTCCACCTTGATATCCAGGGTATACTTTTATAATACAGAGAATAATTGATGCCTGAGATAAACGTTCCGTGTCCCATAAGAGCATACAATTAGATTATTTGTTGTGCTGCAACAATATGGCCTAAAGAGGTGTCTAAAGATCTGTGTGTACAATCTTTAAGATAACAATCCATAAAAGTGATCTGTCTGTTCCCTACACCAGTTTTGAGGACTTGAGCTACAAAGTGGTTTTTGCGAAGCATTAAGGTTGCGGCAAGCCCGAGTATATCCTATGCTTGAGGGGTGTCCCTGGCGACACTTTCCCTGAGGACTTATGAGCTCTCATGATGTTTCTATCAACCAAAATCAGATAGTGTTTCTGGATACTTTCTTTTTGGACCAGCCAGTGCTCACAAACAAATTGGAGATTTTAGGCCTAAGATACTGCGTTTATTTCAGATATTTATACTTTGCTCTTACGGGACAAAATAATATGCTACCTCTTTGAGAGGCAAGTTTGTGAAAGAGTCAGATCTGATATAGTTTTCAACTGAATTCTGGGTTTTGGCCACAATTTCGGGAACAAAAGATGAAAATAGTTCTTCCTATCCTCTGGAATGGGACGTAATTATAAGATAGACCATGTAATTTGCTTAATCTCTTGGCTGAAGCTAAAGCAAGGAGGAAGAGGGTCTTTAAGATGAAGTTCCTGCCTAAGACTTGAAGGGGGCTTAGCTTAAGGCCTTTAGAACCTTTGTCACATCCAAGGTAGGGGGTTTGAGTTCTCAAAGAGAACAAGACTGCTCAAAACTCTTAATGAGAGTTTAGAGTTTCCATGACATAGAGAGGTCAAGCCATTTTAGTTTGAACACCTGACTCAAGACGAGCGGTAGCCTTTTACCGCAGGGACTGTAAAGGATTTCTTGTTCTTCAGGAACACCAAAAGGTCTGCAATCAGGAGAATAATACCCTTGATTGGAGCAATATTCCCCCTAAGACACCAATCACAGAAGATTTTCCACTTAGCCTGGTATACTGCTGCGGACGACTTTCAGAGATATCCGGAAAGTTGTTTTGCATTTAGTCTCTTTTGGAAGAGATGCTAGATAGTCTCCAGCTATGAAGTGTCACACAATGCACTACATCGTGGAACTTTCTAATGTGTGGCTGCTGTAACAGGTTTAGCCATTCTGGAAGTTCTCCTGGAACTTCCGTAAGAAGTTCCAAGTGGTTTCTGTAGAATGCTAGGATTGCAGCAAGACCATGGATATCATGTGATCGAGGGGGCGAAACTTCTCCTAAAATTTTGTAAATTCTCAGGATATATTTCCCAACCAGTAAGTTGCATTTTCGAAAACTTCCTCTGGTTCATGCTCAGATTGAAATATTTTTGGCCTACGATCGGTTGTTCATTTCTGAAATTTTCGAAATGATCTCATTGGACAGAGTAAAATAACACCTGGAATCAGTGGTCTCCTTGAGAGACAAGATCGTGAAGAGGTCCAAATGATATTCCACGGAATCTGGGTTCTAGTCACAAACTCGAGAGCAAAGGATACAAATATTCTTTGTACCCTCTGGAATGGGACACAAGATAATAAAGACCATGTATTTTGCTTATTTTCCTTAGCTGAAGGTAAGGCTAGGAAGGAGGCAGCCATTAAGGAAAGATCCCTGCCTTAGGGTTCATGCATGGGATTGTGCCGGGACTTTCTTCAAAGACTTGAGCACCTATTTCCATATTCGAAGAGGGGGAGGGGTTTGTTCTCAGGGGGGGGGGAAGCCTGCCCCTTAAAACCAGGGCACCAGCCACCCATTGAGATACTACCGCTAGAGAGTTATGGGGTCCTTTGACTGGCCAGACAGTACAATGGATCCCTCTCTCTAGTTACGGTTCACTTTCCCTTTGCCTACACATACACCGAATAGTCTGGCCTATTCTTTCCACATCCTCCTCTCTCCTCATACACCTGACAACACTGAGATTACCAAACAATTCTTCTTCAATAAAGGGGTTAACTATAGCACTGTAATTTTTTAGTGGCTAGTTTCCTCTTGGTAAGGGTAGGAGAGACTATTTAGCTATGGTAAGAAGCTTTTCTAGGAGAAGGACATTCCAAAATCAAACCTTTGTTCTCTAATCTTGGGTAGTGCCATAGCCTCTGTATCATGGCCTTCCACTGTCATGGGTTATAGTTCTCTTGCTTGAGGTACACTCTGGCACAATTTTCTATCTAATTTCTCTTCCTCCTGTTTAGTTAAAGATTTTTTAGTTTATATAAGAAATATTTATTTTGGTGTGGTTACTGTTCTTAAAATATCTTTTATTTTTCCTTGTTTCCTTTCCTCACTGGGCTATTTTCCCTGTTGGGGTCCCTGTGCTTATAGCATCTTGCTTTTCTAACTAAGGGTGTAGTTTAGCAAGTAATAATAATAATAATAATAATAATAATAATGAGCCAAGAGTTCTCCGAAAGAGAGTAGGCCAAGCTCTTTCAGTTTGAAAACTTGGTTCAAGTGGTAGTCTTATGCCACCTTGACTGAAAAAGAATTCGTTCCTCAGGATCATCAAATAGCACATATTCAGGGGAAAGTGGCCTTGAGAGACACAACATCTCTCATATAACCCCGATCACTAAAGGGTCCATTTGGCCTGATAGACTATTGCGAAAATTTTTGGAAACATCTGGACAGTTGTTTCACAGTTGGGCTCAAATTCCCTTCTTTCGGAAGAGTAGCAAACTAGTCTCCCACCGTGACGTGGCAAACAATGCAGTGCTATTTTGAACTTTTCCTAAATGTGGTTGACCTATTAGGTTTTAGTCCTTCTGGAGGTTTTCTCGGGGCTTCCATGAGAAGCTCCAGCAGGTCTGGGTACCACTCCTCTGTTGTCTTCTTTGAAGATACTAGCGTTATTCTGGCTCCCTTGGATGTTCAGATTTTCTTCAGTCTGACGAATCAGATGAAGCAGTGTACGAATGTAAGAGTCCACACTGTCTCATGGATAATAAAGAAGTATTGCCTACTACTGTAGTTTTTGGTCTAGGCCTGATTAATATGCATAAGGAGTTAGTAAACCTCAGTTGAGAGGTTATGCTACAAGATCTCAAACCTTACAAGGTCACGAGTCTCATTGTCGCTAGAAGACGCAAAGGCCCTTCTGCTCTCCATTCGAGAATAACATTATCGAGAGGGAGGATGTTCGGGTCTGACATTACATGAGTATTTCTACTACCAGGTGGCATGACAGGAGCGAGAATGTGCTTTCTTATTTTGGAAACCACAAGTTGTTACCAGGGAGTTGTCTTTCCTACGCCTCACTGAAGTGTCACTTAAGACTTCTTCCACGGCTCCTTGGGCCAACAATTTGGATACTGCCTCTAATAAGAGGAGCTTTTTTACTGAGCCTTTTGTATAAAATTGGTAGATTGTCAGAATCTTGGTCAGAGGTAGTCTGAAAGAGACTTGATATCCTGAATGGAGGACTTCTACCGTCCAAGGGTCGGCGCCCAAGTCCTGCCACCTTAGTCAAAAGTTTTGTAGGCATAACCCCACTGGTAGTAAGCCGGAGCAATAGCCCTCCCTAACAGGGGCCTCTACAACCACGTCCTCTTCGTCTGGAAGGATGTCCTGTCCGATCCTGTGCGACGAAAGGTAGGTTTGGGTACTTAGCTCTCGGGCTGTTCTGAATCTGTTGGAAGTAGAAGTTGTCTCAACTGCGAAAGTGGCTTAAAAGGTGAGTTCCTCAGCTGTTGCTGGAGGGCAGGAAACCTTGGTGCCACTCCCCTTCTTATCATAGGAGCTTGTCCTAACCTCTCAACCTTCTCTATGGCCATAGCTACTTCTCAGGAAGGGAATAAAAAAGGGGAACTCAATAAGTCCGAGTTTCTCAGAGCAAACGTGTTCCTGGGAGACAGCTGTCTGGAGCATTTGCCTAAGACAGCAACATGCTTCTTTGGATACATTTAGTCCCAGATCAAGATAATTCCTCAAATTGCATAAGGGCACGTTCTTCCCTTAAGCTTCCTGTCACATTGCAAAGCGAGATACTGCTCCAGAACAGTGGTCTAGCCATGAGCAAGCTTGGATTACAGACATAACTGCTACCTTCATGTTCACCATTTCGGAACCTGAAAAGATGGAGGGGAGGTTGAACAACTCATCAAATGGAACAGATGGTACAAGATTAGCAGCATCAACGTCAATAGGGAATGGCCTCTGAAAGGCGCCAGTGTACATAAAATCTTCTCTGACATAAAAGAGCTAAGGTCTGTAGCTTTGAGGACCTGCTGGCCTTAAGGGATTTTTCAGATGCTGAGATTTGACTATTAAGTATATCTAAAGTATCTTTAGTTTGGTTAGAAAGCCTTAAATAAAACTTGTGTTCTGGGGCTTTAAGATTGTGGGAAGATTAAATCAACTGTGCACAATCTGTTAGCGGTTTGGGTGTGGGGGCTCATCCAATCCATCTAAAGGAGAGATAAGGCTCATAATCTTAATAAATTGTGAGGAGAAGAGAAGGAACAAAAAAGGAGTCCAGCTCACTACCATTATAAGAGCATTCGGCTCTAGCAATAGAGTGTGAGGCAGAAGAATTGAAGATTCTCTCTGAACTCAGTCTACAAGGAGAAAGAATTCTCATGGAGCTACCATATTGAGCGCCTACAAATGGGCCTATGACGTCTAACGAATGTAACCTCATCTGTATCAGATGGAGGTGTAATTCATGAGAAGGGTGGGCAATGTTTCTCGCCTTATCCAATTTCTGCACCTGAAAAGAATTATTGAAACAAAGTTCTGTTCCGTTAGAATGCATGACATGTGAAGCATCACAAACATTAGGCCAAGAGCTGGTGTGTGGCTGATCATGAAAATTAATGGGTTTGCTATTAGAAAAATCAAAGATTTGATATCAAGAGTCCTAACAGGATGCTTATAAAGATCCAGAACTTTAAAATAATGAGGTATCGACCTACAATGACCCATGTGGCGGGTTGATCATAAACTAGCTTGAGAGGTTCTAGCAGAAACATGTCGTGCAATAGCACTGTTATATTACAGAGGAATAATTTCACGCCTTAGGATGGTGGCACATTTCATGATGTCATGATGTTTGGAAGTGACAACCCATGCGCAGGGATAGCGGCACATAAAGTGACATCATCATGCTTAAACACAGTAATATTACACTTAGAAGGAGGTAATTGTTTAGAGAAGCTTGGCGTTACCAAGTCTTGAGGGATGGACACAGCCGAAGCGGTCCGACCATCCTCTCAATAAAGTGATGACAATTGTATCGCACCTAGGGAACTCTCTAGAGGAGATCGATGCTGAGGACCCCTGGGCATACGAGGGAAGCCTTGATCATTTGTACAAGCTGGAGACCGGTAATAAGGGACTTACAATAAGGCTGCTTCAGTATGAGGGGAAATGGCAGGCTCAACTCTAAGGTTCTGCGAACTTGAACGCAGGGAACCTTTCAAGACTTAGATTGGAGATACTTCCAAGAGCAGAAAGATCTTATCTTTATACTCTGACTTGTAAGGTTCTCCACTTAACACGCTCATAGAGGGGGAGAAAGATCTAAGCATAACAGGGTAATCAGGGACTGATGGTACTGATATTGGATCTGGCTCAGGGAGCACAGCGGTTGTAGTCAAAGGATCTGCTACAAGAACTGGCTCAAGCTCATACTGTACATTATCAATACTAGGTGATAAAACATCAACAAAATATTGATGGCTGTCTTCATAACTGACTGGACCCTTAATGGGTTCCTGAAACAGACCTGGTTGGGGGATAATGTTCGCCGCAGAAACGACCTTTTGTTTCTTGCCACTGCTGGCAGAAGATGAAGAAGGAGAACAATCTTGCTTACACCAATTCTAGTAATGAGAATATCTCTCCCACTGGGAAGACAGCCACTCCCTACAGTGCTCACATGGGGATTTCCCTGAACATCTCAAAGTATGGCAAGAGGAACAAACGGTGTGAATCAACCTCAACCCGGCTCATGAAGGTACCACATGGATACCCATCCTGGCCGATGCATGAACAAATAGTGTTTGACTCACTAGTTATAAGGCACTCAATCGTAACTCACAAATAATGATAGATATGCAAGTGACAGTGAATATTAAAGACACAAAAGGTATAACCACTAAGCACTATAAGGGTATCGAGGGCAGGTGCGGATATATGATCAGAAAGGAAGTGAGGTACGTCCTCTTAACTTCACAACCAAGAGTGTTGTGGAGAGTATATCATGTGCACACTACACGTCCTACGCTGTATGCACAGTGGTTACTTAGCAACTACAGGAATAATGCAATCAAACCCATTTCCTTTGATTGCCTGGTCGTAGAGAAAACAAGACTAGGAGTAACCCCATATAAATGACTCAAATTTGTATCCACATGGGAATAAATTATAGTTCATTAAAATAAGTGCAGTTAAATTATATCAAATAAAAACACATTTCCATAACCTACGTTCTCTTGCTAACTAACCCAAATGCTGCTCATGAAACCAGGAAAAAATGATTTGCCTTTTAGTTCTGAAGTTAATTGCTGACAATTAGTTTGCTAAGTGATTGGAAACTATCTTATATTGATTCTCAATTTAATAACTGACAATTGGTTTGCTAAGTAATAGTAAACTATCTTATATTGGGTACTGCTCTGTTAACATACCTTTCCTTTTCGACGTTAAGCCTATTACACTCTGCCTGCAACCTATCCCTTTCAGAGTCATACTTTTTGGTAAATGTCCCCTCTCTTTTGAAGGATGGAAGGGAAACCCCAGCCCACACGGAGGTCCTTTCTGGAGGGGTCCTAGGGGAGTCTGGGTGTTGATGGGGCATCCTTTTCAAGGGGCGACTTAGTCTAAGGGATTCCTTGGGACTTTTTGGCTCTGGCATCTTCTCCAGTGGAACACTCTTTAGTTTAGAATCACTTAATTTACGTTGCAGATTTACTTTGGTCGGCTTGTCCTTTGCCGGTGATGATCTATTTGTGGATTCTTGCTTTGTTGGAGATGATCTGTGAAGAGTGTCTGACTTTGTTGGAGAAGATCTTGGTGATATTGACCCTGGTCTTGATGGAGTTCTTGGCCTGGCCACTGCTGGCTTTAATGCAGTGTTTGGTGCCTTTTCTGGTAACTCAGGTGACTTGAGTGCTGTTCTCCAGGCACAAGCAAAGGTCTTTTTTGCAGTGTTCTTCAGAGCCTTCACAGTAGAACTAGATTCTTCTTGCTTTTTGGATTCTGGCTCTACAATTCTAACGGATTTTATGGGCTGAGAATTCTTGGACATTTTACTCACCACTTCCTTGTTTTTGTTTTCAGGACTTCCCACTTTTCCTTCACTTCCACTCAGATCTACAAAGAAGTGAAGGGGTTCCATAATAGACTCTCTAGGGGGAGTGTTACTAAGAGGCACGGCAGTGTCTTCAGCAACGTCACAAGATGACCTCGTGATTTTGGCTGGAGGGGGACCATCAAGGGTAAAAGTTCCTTCCCTCTTGACAGACCCCTGGGAGGTAGAGGAGGTTGAGTCATCCTCGAAAGAAGTAGACAGGTCATTTTCATTAGGAACTTGGCCATTTTCTTGAGCATTTTTGCTGCTACTTATTTCAAGTTCTTGCTCCTCTTGTAACAGAGCTTTTTCAGGTGAGATGCATGCACTTTGAGACGTGCTGACTTGGCTTTCTCTTTGGTCTAACGAATATGGCACTACTGCTTCTTGGACGACTATTTTAGCACCATCAAGTGCTGTACCTGAGGAATGCTGCTCGTTCATAACTTGGAGATTGTCTGAGGCACTAACTTGGATGTCAAGAGCATCTTTGTCTGGAGAGCTGATGTCATGAAAACATACATCACCATCTTTATCATGGATTACTTTTCTATCTGGTTCAGCAGAGGATGGAGGTATATCACTAATGGATTCATCATCTGTTGATTGTCTTTTCTCTTTGTCTCCTATTTCCTTCTTCTTATCCCCTTCAGTCTGTGTCTCTATACTTGACTGTTTCCTTTTGGACTTCCTTCTGAGGAGCTTCTTGATTTTGAAGGACACATCGTTATCGGCGTCGTCTCCTGCAACTGTACAACTGAAGGACTGTGGTTCGAACACCCGCGTGTCGACCAACAAGTCTCCGTCGTTATCGTTAGGAGAAAACTTGACGCGCTTCTTCTTTCTTTCCAATATTTCCGAGTTGGACTTTTCGCGTTTCAACTTAGGAACTTTCATGAAAGACAAGGGCCTACTTTTGGCCCCCTTGTCATCTGCGCTTTCGGGCGTCTTGGGTTCGCCGTCGCTGCTCGAATCTTCGCGCCTAAAGCTGCGCAATCGGAGGAAGGGCAGCGGCGGACTTTTCGACCCTTTATCCGAAATTTCCGGACTGTCCTTTTGCACCGGGTTGTTGCACCTGTTTTCCTTGTTGTTTTGTTTTCCTTCATCCTCCTTCGTTTCCATCCTCTGTGCCTTCGTCGTCGACATCATCATCGTCTCTCCAGATGCACGACGCTGCGCACCATCGTCGGACGCGTTAGGGAGGGTAGTCATCGTCGTTGGGGTTTCGTTGTCCGAGACTGTGGCAGAGATCGTGGCTTCGTATTCATGTTTTTCGCTATTTGCCATGGCTGTAAAAGAAAGAAAAACAATTTAGGAAGAGAATTAAATAAAAAAAAAAATTATGTAACTAGTTAGAAAATATCTAGTAATATAGCATGGAAAATACAGCTGATTGGCAAACAGGTGTCTGACATAAAGAATACTCTACTGTATGGGCTATCGATACAAAAAAAAAAAAAGTGTATACGAGCTTTCCTATCATGTAACTAGAAATGTATTTTATATATAGCCGCGATATTTAACCAATTTACTAATCCCCTAGAATCCTAGATAAATACGAAGTGACGTGGCCTAGAAATAAATCCAAAATTTAGAAAAAGCATATGCTGTAGATGGGAGTTTTGACATATTGTTATATTAATAGTACAAGAGCATTAGAAAATAAGAATGGAACTTAAGATACCTCGGTATTTTCCATATGATTGAAAATGCTGATAATGTGGAAGTTAGTATTGAAGCTAGGTTTATGTTTTTAATAATGTTTTTACAACATCGCTGAATATAGTTTTTCGGAGTTTTTTAAGAAAATATTTTCATATATATTATTCCTATAAACATTATGGATATCCAAGAACCAAGGAATATCTCATTAAAATTGTCCATTCGAGAATGTAGAATGATAGAAAATTCCTGTTGGGCAACAGCCCACGTAAGCAGAGAGAGAGAGAGAGAGAGAGAGAGAGAGAGAGAGAGACTTATGAATGATTTCTGTGACTTCAAACGAGAAAAGGAGATTAATTTTTATGCCTAACATTTTTTGGTGCGTCATCGTAAGATTTTAATTAAAAATACGATAACATTTTCAAAGTTATATTTACATGCATATTTACAACGCGCAAGTAAAACTTCTTCGAAATTGCACTACAAATGCACAGAAGTATGCAGACAACCAAAGCTGTGTTCAGGAGGTAGTGGTGTCAAACAGGAAGCCCCTTGTATTGAGCGAGGGAAGTATTTCCATCAGTCGTGATTAAGCAATGAAGTAATGTGGCTCTTTGAAAACTGCAATACGGGTACTATTTACCTTAAATATGTAGCTATGTATGATTCATACATAAAATGCCATATATATATATATATATATATTATATAATATATATATATATTTATATATATATATATATATATATATATATAATAGATATCATATATATAGTATATATATATATATATATATACATATATATATATATATATATATATATATATATATATATATATATATATATACATATATATATATATATATATATATATATATATATATATATATATATATATATATATTAACAATGAGAGTAAAGGTTCATTACTATTGTTTTGTAAGTGCTTTGATAATGTGGATTTTACAATAAACGAGCAATACGCCGTGTGAAATGCTGAATGCGTTGGAATGTATACGATAAAACGAATTATGAAAGTTTCTGTTGAGAGTAGGGTTCTCTTGCAGTACAGGACCAGAAAACGCAGCCCTTTAAGTAAAATGTAAAGTAAATAAAAATATTGTGCCATTTCACCAGAAAATAATCTAAAAGAACGGCTAAAATAAGGTTTTCTGCGCATCATCGCAAATCCCTATGAACGTGGCTTGGGACTAGTGCCACTTGTGTTGGAGGTTGGGCGACGGTATACACTTGGAGGTCGTTCATCTGGCACCCCACGGCACTGAGCGCAAGAGGACCACAGCCACTTAGCCTAAATATAGGGCCATTACCTCATGCTGTCTACCCTCTGCCTTGTGCCTGATCTCTCTCTCTCTCTCTCTCTCTCTCTCTCTCTCTCTCTCTCTCTCTCTCTCTCTCTCTCGTTACGCATTCTTCCAAGCCACTTTGAATATTTTCAGTTATCTACTTAACTAACAGAACAGACGAAACTAACGATTACTTTCAGATTCAACAGTCGAAAGAGGACCTGTCATGACATTTCTTCAACCAAATGAATAAGCGATGAAGGAAACCATTTGATTTCTTAGTTAACCTTCAGCTAAACGAAACAATTCAAAACACGAAAAAAGTTCTTCAGGTACATTGCTAAATTCTTACCAAAATTCCAGACGGGGTTTTCATTTTAGTGACTATAAGGAACTGTTATACAAGGCATCATAAGACGTATTAGCATCATAATCCTAATTATTATGGCTACTATCGTAAAAGTGACTACATATTTCTTATTACAAAGTTGATAAGAATTTCATTATAAGTAATGATGGTAACGAGTGGATATCTATTCATCTACGCCTTTTTTCAACAATGCTATTGTGGTATTCACTGCCTTTGTGAAGATATGCCAAAAATAGATTCATAATGACATTCTACGTGTGTAAGAAAAATAGGAAGTACCATAAAATAAGAAAATTCAATAAAAAACAAAGTAATTTTTTCACTGTATCACCAATGCGTAGATTTTACGTATCTAATTAACGTGATGTAATAACACAATGGGTATTTCGAGGTTGAAAACGAAGCAGGGGAAGGAAAAGACGAAGATGGATTAACGAGCTGAGAAAATTTGCGGGTGAAGACTGGCATAGAAAGATCATAAACAGACGCGTGGAAGGATATAACTGAGACTCTCGTCCTGCAGTGGACTAGCAACGGCTGATGATAATGATGATGTCTTACAAAAGTATAATAAATAA
Organism: Palaemon carinicauda; assembly: GCF_036898095.1. Lineage (NCBI taxonomy): Eukaryota > Metazoa > Arthropoda > Malacostraca > Decapoda > Palaemonidae > Palaemon > Palaemon carinicauda. The sequence continues at coordinate 52,867,890 of NC_090746.1, forward strand.
GATAAATTTAATTACGCCTGTTATCTTCTGAAAATGAGTGTCTTTTTGGATCTTATTCTTCTACATAAAATCGGGTTTAATTAATAATTTCAAAATAAGATAGTGATTAAAATATCGCTCATTTTTATAGCTTACGTTAAAACAAAATCCCTTTTTCCCTCGCCTTAATGATTTTCATTAATGAATCAATATATCAAATCGATGCGATTACATATTTTACTTTTATAAGTCATACATAAAATTGAAATCAATTCTTTTTTTACAAATTATACATAAAAAATAATTCAATTATATGTGAATGAAATAAAAATTTATCTATCAAAATCATTGTCAGCAATCTGCATTTTCTTTCTTTTTTTGTGTATTTTTATTTATGTATTTTTTATGCGGGTTATTCATTTTTATGAATATAATTAAAGACTGCTAATGAATACGTCATATGCAAAACTTATTTTATGGTATTCCTCAATTAAAATACTTTCTGAAATAATCAAAATACCTTACTCATTATACAAGGTGGGACAAGCAATATCTTTTCCTAGCTCTCTCTCTCTCTCTCTCTCTCTCTCTCTCTCTCTCTCTCTCTCTCTCTCTCTCTCTCTCTCTCGCTGGCATCGATCATTTCAGCTTTAATTATTCTTATATGACAGACATTACATCTCTTCCTTCAATTTTCAGTTTCATACTTCTTCTCGTCTTGTTTCTGTATATATACTGTTTTCGCTCTCTCTTTCCCCGACCCTTCCTCTCCAGACATGCCTTTTCGTTTTCACGTTGAATACGTCTTTACACTTGTAATCAGAACATCAGATCTAGTTATTTATAAATGGCACATCATAACCTCTATATAAAGAAGAGTAGACACATATACTGTTATATAATATATACAGTATATATATATATATATATATACACACATATATATATATATATATATATAGATAGATAGATAGATAGATAGATAGATATACATACATACATACATATATATATATATATATATATATATATATATATATATATATATATATATATATATATATATATATATATATATATATATATATATATGTACTCATACATGAGTACGATTGGAGATAGCAATACACCCACATTAAGAACAATGTATGTATGTACTGTAAATCAAATCCGATCGCTTATTGAAAAAGCCGATTTGCTATTGAACTGATTGGGTAAGTGATCGATTTAAAAGTTGTAATACATGCTACGCCTATACTATAGAAAAGAAAAGTGTATCTGTCATCTATATTATACTGTATATATCTTTCACAATTTTCATTCAATTCCCTTGACATTGTTCATGTATCTTAAGTAGGATTTAATGTTAGTGACAGGTCTGTATCTGCTAGTCTTAAGTAACGAAGAAGAAAAAAAGAAAAAATATATCTGATGAAATGGGAAAAAAGGTGTGTATAATATTTCCTGTCGTGCAATCTCCACGTTGGCTTGAAAAAAAAGATCCGGTTGAAAGACTAAAAAATAGAATAGGGCTAAATTGACAAACATGTCATTAGCTTACAGGCAAGATTTGGTATAAATAAAAGAGAAATTTGCAAATTCCACACACGTACAATACTTGGTTTCTTTATCTTTAGGAAAATTACCAAAAATAAAAATCTCATGTTCTTAACGCAGTGATTTTAGCGTCCATTGTCAATAAACAAAACAACCCTTGGCACTGTATGGTATGTCTAAAACAATTTGGAAAAAATAGTGTCAACAATAATTGATAAACTTATGCCCAAAACCAAAATCTTATCTTGAAAAAAAAAATACTGTAAAGCTTGAAGTAATGAAATGTATAACTTAGTTACGTACGAATATGTAACATAGTCAAGTATCTATATGTCCATATACTGTATACATATATATATATATATATATATATATATATATATATATATATATATATATATATATATATATGTGTGTGTGTGTGTGTGTGTGTGTGAAACATACTCATACGTGTATTTATAGGATGAACAAATAAAGAAAATACAAAATAATGACCCCGAAGATTTATAACATAATAAAAAAATATTTAGAAATGGCTTTAGGGGCATAAAATAAAATAAGATTGAATATGAGGTCATCCAACCAAGGTACCACATTCGCTTGAAGTTTATATTCTTTTCCAAAATTCATTATCTTTTTATAATAAATGTACTTCTCCAGACCTATGTTATGTCGTTACCGTATGCTGTATAATAATTTAGGAAAATGTTTCGAAATATGGAGTGAAATACTTTTTCTTTTTATTCCATTGGGAGAATGTCTCCTTAAAGCTACAAAAACATATAACGCAGAGTTCAGTATCCATTTTCTCACCACAACACAAACGGGATATAACAATTGATGAGTTTTTGTGTGCGGGTTCTTTAGCGTATTGCGCTCATAAACATTGGACCAAGCCGGCAGGGGATGCGCAACACGAGAGAGAGAGAGAGAGAGAGAGAGAGAGAGAGAGAGAGAGAGAGAGAGAGAGATTTTCTTAGTACGAAAAATGTAGCTACAAATTGTACAGAACATGAAATAAAACTGTAATGAGATTATCGACCCTTAAACCTAGTGCAAAAGAATACATATAGAGACAAAAGATATCTCAATACTTATTCCCTAAAATTTATTCATTAAAAAAAACATAGATAAGCACTATGCATCTAGGTAGAAGATAATACACAATCCTCACAGAAAAAAAAAAACTACAACGTATATTCTTTTTCAAAATTTTACATTGTCATGGCAAAACCGAGAAGTCACGTTCCATTTCATGCTCGTAATTCATAAAAACCAGCAATTTATCCGCAACACTAAACACCATTTGCAGTATTTGAATGAACCACACAAATCCCCTACATAAACCAGTTCAAGAACCTATGAATAGGGGACCCTCATAAGTACTCGTACTCCATAGACCTGCCCACGTGAACAGCCATGACGTGTTTTTACACGTGACTTTGATGACATTTGGATTTCTTAGCGGTTAAGATTGAATTAGGAAAGAAAATACTCACTCACACTGCCCTCGCATATGTGCACGTGCACAGACATGTACATATATACATTATCTATCCATTAATCTATTTATATATATATATATATATATATATATATATATATATATATATATATATATATACATTATATATATATATATATATATATATATTATTATTATTACTAGCCAAGCTACAACCCTAGTTGGAAAAGCAAGATGCTATAAGCCCAAGGGCTCCAATAGAGAAAAATACCCCAGTGAGGAAAGGAATATATATATATATATATATATATATATATATATATATATATATATATATATATATATACAGTATATATATATATATATACTGTATATGTATATATATATAAATATACATATATATATATATATATATATATATATATATATATATATATATATATATACATATAAACCCCCATAACATTCTAAAACTAGATAACGTGTTGCCTACTATTTAGCAAAGTAATATTCGAGATTCTAAAATTATGCTATATAGGTAAATAATTATAATTTTTCGAAGTTTTAGCTGATTATAAACATTTCATATTTTATGGAAAAACCCATTGGGTGAGATAAAAATAGGTCACCGAACGTTATAGGCTACATACTACCAGAATTATGCATAAAGTAGGCATCACTGTATATTTTGTGCAACAGACTGCTGGCAATAAGACTAAACGTGGCTCATCCTAAACCTTACGATAAAATGGAAAACATACCAATCATTGCTCCTAATTCTGTCGATGTCGTAAAAGTTTAATTCTGGCTCTTGAAATCTTGTTCTGTCTAGCGCAGTTATTTAGGGACGGAAAACCCCGCCTTTATGTTACATGCAATGAGACTTTGGCAACCGAGACCATAACGCATTGCAACATGTTTCAACGAATGTTTTCCCGTATATATATATATATATATATATATATATATATATATATATATATATATATATATGTATGTATATATATATACATATATATATATATATATAGATAGATAGATAGATAGATAGATATAGATATAGATATAGATATATATACACATATATATAGCTTGAATATCTACAAAGGTAACTATGGAAATTTTATTCTTTGTTTGATACTGCCCATAAAATTTCAACGTTTTTTTTTTTTTCTCTGAAATACACAAATTCCCACAGGTGTCGTTGCAAAGAGCATCTTTGGTTACATGGTTTATTTTTTTACTGAAAAGAATTTAACGAAAGTTTTTTTCATCATCGTTAAAAAGTGAGCTCTATAATGCTCAGCATTTACTAACACAGTCAGTTTCTAGATAATTATTACATAAGATTTCCAATAATCACCTTAAAATAGCGCTAATTTATTCCAGCTTTATATTTCATTTACTTTAAACAAAAATTATTTAAATGATGCATCTAAATTAATGCTAACAATTTCTACCGCAACCTTGGACGGTATGTTTTTTTGTGTTACTAGTTCGTCGTTAATGTCATTGTTCTATTTTTCCAGAATTCTTGAACAATAATGACTCTCACTAGCAAAGTTTCTGTGCTGCTTTGTTTCGCAATGAAAAGCAGTTATAGGTATTACAAATTTATGAGTAAATTAATCAGCAGCCTCTATTTTCCAGTACCTCTTGTTGAAACGCCATCACAAACCTTTCTATACGCTAAAAAAAGAAGAAAAAAAGTCTATTTGTGGGTTTTTTTCTGGCACATGTGGCCTACGAAAAACGAACGCACTGGCTTTATGTACCTGCAATTACACAAGAGTTTGCGGACAAGTAACTATTTAACATAACAGGTTTTTCCCGGGAGTTCATTGATGGTTCGAGTAACTGGTCCTGAATTTTATATATTATGCTTCCGGTTTGTTAACCAAATTAAATATGGATAATGACATTGAAAATTATTTCTATGCGTTTAAGATGGAAACAAAATTTGTCTAAAATATCTTAAAACACTTTGGCTTGAAAAATATATCATGTCAGCAATTACTTTTCAGCAAACGAAAAACTGAAAATAATCGTTTAAAAATTTAAAAGCATTTTGATGAAAAACTACAGAAATTAATTGAATGATTCTTAAATATAAATGCGTACACGGACATCAGGGATTATTCTTATTACTCCCTATATAAATTAGTTTTAAATATCCCGACATGGTTTAGAAATATCATGATCATAATAGCAAGAACATTCAAGTAATAACAATGTTGACAAATCAAACAAATGGATCAGGAGATACATTGTCTTGAACCTAACTGTCAGCTATTACACCTATTAGAGTACAGAGCACATACCAACAACACGCCTTCTGAATTCATGACATGATGAGAGAGAGAGAGAGAGAGAGAGAGAGAGAGAGAGAGAGAGAGACTTACACATTTCTTGGAAACATCTGTTTAGACTCAATTATTATGTAAAAATACATTAACTAGATATCGATATATATATATATATATATATATATATATATATATATATATACATATATATATATATATATATATATATATATATATATATATATATATATATAAAATGTGTAAGTACACATCAGCGTATATTACATCGACTGATGCATGAAAGCTATTCTTCAAACCTGTCTCTTGATAATGGTTCATGAGTGTAAATCCAAGATATTTCCCCCCCCCCCCCCCCCCCAACCTCAGTTTAAGTATAACTCTTAGCCTATGCTTTTCAACATGAAAGAATGGAAGTCTAAATATTGACGTTTAAAACTTTTATACTTTTAATTTGCAACAGTTAATAAATTTTACTTCGAAAGATACTATATGCAGTTACTTCATATGAAAAAAATTCCTTGAAATTAAATAAATATAAATGTTCATGACAAGGCAGAAAAGGATAACCAGTGATGCCTTCCCATTAAAAAAAATTCATGAAAAGCAAGAGGAAAGAGCCCATACAGTGATTGCTATCTCTAGAACACACTGGAGCTGAACAAGGAAAATAATACGAGTGTACAAAATTTAGCATTGAAGGTTACAACCGGTACTCTCTCTCTCTCTCTCTCTCTCTCTCTCTCTCTCTCTCTCTCTCTCTCTCTCTCTCTCTCTCTCTCTCTCTCACACAACCACACAAAACATTCACGCATACACACACATACATACATATATATATATATATATATATATATATATATATATATATATATATATATATATATATATATATATATATATATTACTTATGATAAACCATCGTACATTGACCAAAATTTGAATTATACGATGGGGTTGGGAGTAGGTGTGACATTGGCCAAAACCTCCCACCCATGAGAGAGAGAGAGAGAGAGAGAGAGAGAGAGAGAGAGAGAGAGAGAGAGAGAGAGAGAGAGAGAGAGAGAAAGAGAGATGAATAAACAAGGATCTCACATCCTCGTAAGGAGAAAGGCCACATGCTGTCCTTCAACAAAGAATTAGAGGCAGATTTCCAACATCCTGTGATGATATTCTCACTGCCTTCGCTAGTTTTTCCCAAGTTGAAACCATGGATAAAACAAATGTAATAGTGGCTTCAATGATTTATCAACAAGGCAATGTCAGCATGCCTGAAAACTTAAATCAATCAATCAATCAACAAGGCAATAAGTCTCAATATCATACCATAATCACTTGAATTTGGATAATGTTACAACACGCATGCCTATACATGTGTATATATATATATATATATATATATATATATATATATATATATATATATATATATATATATATGTGTGTGTGTGTGTGTGTGTGTGTGTGTCTGAGTGTGTGACCTTTATAAATTCTTCCCCAGATGTATCTCATATACTCTTTTGCCTGTAAACAAAACAATATCGTTTTCCACCCCTACTTATAACCCTTGAATTCCCAAGTGTTCCCCAAGGGCAAGTATCTGAGGACCAGCACTTATTGTGCTTTGCATCAACTGACTCCCAAGGGCGTAATAATCATCATGGCTGTTTCTTATGTTGGGTGATGCCAACACGTGTAATGTCACGTGGAAAAATGTTAGTGACAGAAGGAGGTAAGCAACGTGAGAAGAAATAGAAAATTTTGTGAATGAGAAGTAATGTTATCAGGACATAATATAAAATATTAGAAACTGAAAAATTTTGAAGAGAAAGCAAATGAGGAAGACATCTTATGTAAATTAATTAGCAAATGATAAAAAAATGGAAAATAATACCATGATAATATAATGAAAAAAAAAAACTGTATTCAAAGAAGAAAGTTAAATAATAGACGAGGAGATTCAATAAAACAAAAAAATAAAATCAATAAAAATCCTTGTGGCAAAAGAAGAAGGAAAAGAAACAATTGAAATTATATTTTGAAAAATTATATTTTCAAGAACATAAAAAACTGGACGAAAATGAAGAGGCTTAATGAAAATGAAAATTTAAGAAACAAAACATGCAAATCATTGAAGGAAACGAAGATCACGACAGAGGACAGGATGTCGTGGATATAGAACAATCTACAGACAAAAATAATCACTTAGGAAAATATATAATGAATACTAACTAAGAGGCATCCGGTCTAGCAAAAGTTCATCCGTCAGGAAAAATGAAGGAATATCAAATCTTCTTGACTTATTTGGAATTTATCCTTTTCTTCATCTGTTACTTGATTTTCATAAAATGCTGCTGCAAGATCATCTCGTTTATTTCCATTACATATTTGTAAATGACGCCCACAGTCTAGCTACGCTGGTAAAATATCACATATTTAACTAAAAAAAAAATCTTTGTAATCGCATAGCGGATATGCTATAAAAAGAATCAGAAGGTAGCATGAAAGTTATTCATTATTTTCTACTTAGCAAAGTAGCATCAACAATAACGACGTCACAATGCCTCCGATCGTCGACATTACTAGTAATTTACATTAAAGTAATATTAATAAGAACCCCAAAACAGATGGTAAGATTTAGCGTTCAAAAATGAAAATAAAAAACGCTTAACAATACCAATAAATTAAAAGGATGAAAATATGAAAATAACACCATTTGACTAAAACAAAATCTTAATTAATTCGATAGACTAAACTCAAACCATTCGTAATGAAGAATGCAATCAAACAAACAATCAAATTCAACACATCACATATGCAATTTGATTTTATTCCGGCCGAGTGATCAAAGATATACATGAATTTATATTTGGACTGGGAATTCGTTGACAAGGAATTTCGGAAGCGACATACTTCCCAAACATTAAAACAAGAACAAGGATTGTTCAGATACCTTAGAGATTAAGGAAATGGAGGAGATGGTGCGTCAGAGAAAAGAACGAGAACTAAAATAGCATTCCGATTCGTGTACAGATACAGATGACAAGGAAACACCAGAGTAAACATGTGAAATATGTAAAAGACATGTATGAACAATTTCATGTATAAACATGCAGCAGAAATATGGACATGAGACACACACACACACATATATATATATATATATATAGAGAGAGAGAGAGAGAGAGAGAGAGAGAGAGAGAGAGAGAGAGAGAGAGAGAGAGAGAGAGAGAGAGAGAGAATATTACTCCCGGCTACCAATCGCGAATAAGATTGCAAAATGGTATAATGCATTGTAACGTGCTTGTAACTCGGCAATATTGCAATCAATGCTGAGTTGAGAGAGAGAGAGAGAGAGAGAGAGAGAGAGAGAGAGAGAGAGAGAGAGAGAGAGAGAGAGAGCGAGCTATTTCAAGTGCATGCGTGGCTTTCAAATGTCTTTTATACGTTTAATTGTATGAAGAAAACTCAGTAATTCAGGAATGACATCCTTTTACAGAAATCTTAAACATCAACATTGTTGATACATTGCTCATTAATAAATTGATGTTATAAATACAATGGTCTACGGCAACATTAAGAATTAGAAATCTTATTACAACCAAAAGAAAATCAAACAGAAAGTCTTTAATTTTTTCTCATATTTATCTAAACTACGTCGGAATAAAAAAAAATTGTATTTAGTGAGATTAAGCAACTCGTTTTCAATATTATGTTTTTAAAGTGTTTAAAGAAGCTTTTACGTATTTAATATAAAAAAAAATTATGAAATAGTCCATTAATTATTGGAACCTCATATATAAAAGGAATTGCAAACTTACGCTAATCTGTAATCACTTGATAAACACATAAGTTTTGTCGAAACAGGGCTGCAATGAACAGAATAAATTAAAAAGAAAAATAATAGTCATATTTTCTTCAAAAAAAATGCTTACATCTGAGAGTCGGAATAACCTGAAAAAATACTAGATTTCCTGAAGGAAACACATTAACGTCACTAAGACAATCATCATCTTCAGTCGTAATTAGTACACTGCTGGACAAAGGCCTTGGACATGTCCTTCCACTCCCGTCTGTTTATGGTCTTTGCATGCCAGTCTATGACCGCAAATTTTCTTAGCTCATCAATTCCTCGTTTTATTTTCTTTCCCCTCCTTTTGCAAACTCTAGGTACCCATTATGCTACTATTAATGGCCATCTTATATCTGTCATTCTTGTTATATGTCCAGCCCACGTCAATTTCTATTTTTTACAAGTTGTTAGAATAACCTCTACTTAAGTTTGGTCTCATATCCATTTTGCTTTTTTTCTGTCTCTTTGTGTTATTCCCTTAATTAATCTTTCAATAGCTCCTTGTGTTGTAACTTTATAGACAAAACGACACCTACAAAATGATATCACAATAGCTTCAAACCAATTCCTTTTGACCTTCTAATTCAGAGGAATGATTTTCAGTGATCCACTCTCCTGGCGTTGCAATTCCAAGGCCATATCCGGGATATCAAATGCATGGCTAGGCTTGACCTAAAATATCTCGTTTCTGACGAGACGACTTTGATATGCTTAACGGATAACACCTGTTAGAATACTTTCATTTAGCAAGTATTGTATTTCGATATGAATATTCAAGGAGCTGTAAAAAAAAAACTGTGTCCGTTATGTAGGCCTAAATATAGAAAAATTACTCAATTATGAATGAAGATGTTCACGCAAGAATTAATATCTACCACTTATTGGTCTTCAACAATTACATTTCTATATAATTACAAATAAATCTTAACGTCCTTAATAAATATGCATTTATAAGGGATAAAAAATTCGTAATCTTGAAAAAAAAAATGAGCAAATAAGGGTTATTCTTCACCACGGGTTTCCTGCTATTCTTCTATTTCAGTCATACCACACTTGTCATAATCACCAACATGGTACACAATGTGTCACTAAACAAGTAGTTCAACCCAGTCTTGGTCGACAGCTATCAAGACAAAAGACATTAACATTAAATTTTACAATTTGATAATAGAATATCATGTAAGAAAGCAATCTTTAATACATGTGTCTTATCTTATAACCTTGATTGTGACCATGTCGGATGAAAATCAATCTATTACGCATTTTCCCTAGATTCCTGCTCTGTGCACCAAACCATAACAGCCATAGCGTGGAAACTACAACTTCCCAGTCAACAAAACGAAAGCGCTGTGTCCTTGAAGCACACAGACAAGGCTAACTGTTGTTGTATATCGTTATGGGGAAAATGGGCTACTTTACAAGTACCTCGTCCAACTCTGCAGTATAAATGACCATCATAATATTTATGGAAACAAAGGTGACATAGATGAATAACAATACACTTGGAGTACAAACTAGTCATCTGTGGGACGAAATGTACTTAACCACCTCTTTAACTAAAGATGTGCTTATAGTCTCTGACCATCAGCTGGTAGTTGAACAACCACACAAACACACACCTTCCCCCATAGTTAATCATCCAGAACGTCTATTACCCATACGGGAGACATCAACGGACTTTTGGCCAAACGTTCTCCTCAACGTGAAGAGGCCATGGAATCGTTCTTTGTTAGTGAACTCAAATTCAATAGTATGAAATCTATGCAGAGGTTATGGTACGCTTGTGTTCAATGGTTGGTAAGATGGGGGAATGTAACATCAATTCAACTTCATTTGTGCACAACACTAGTTGAGAATTTGACTTATTGAAAACTATATCTGTTACAACTCGATGTTCCTTATTATTATTATTATTATTATTATTATTATTATTATTTGCTTAGCAACAACCCTAGTAGGAAAGCAGGATGTTATAAGCCCAAGGGCTCCAACAGGGAAAATAGCCTCAATGAGGAAAGGAGATAAGGAAAAACTACACGATAAGTTTAAGAATATAAATGACATTAAAATAAATCTTTCATATATAAGCTGTAAAAACTTGAAAATAAGAAGAGAATAAAAACTTCAAACTAACAAGAGGAAGAGAAACAAGATAGACTAGTGTGCCTGAGTGTATCCTTAAGCAAAAGATCTCTAACCCAAGACATTGGAAGACCAGTGTACAGAGGCTATGGCACTACTCAAGACTAGAGAACAATGGTTTGACTTTGGAGTGTCCTTCTCCTAGAAGAGCTGCCTACCATAGATAGTGAGTCTCTTCTACTCTTACCAAGAGGAAAGTAACCACTGAACAATTACAGTGAGGTAGTTAACCTCTTGTCCGAAGAAGAATTGCTTGGAAATTTCAGTGTTGTTAAGTGTATGAGGAAAGAGGAGAATGTGTTAAGAATAAGCCATATTATTCTTTGTATGTGTCGGCAAAAAGGAAATGAGCCGTAACCAGAGAGACGGATCCAATGTAATACTGTCTGGCCAGTCAAAGGACCCAATACCTCTCTAGCAGTAGTATCTCAACGGGTGGCTGGTGCCTTAGCCAACATAGAAACTAGATAAATAAAAGTTAGGCTAATTTATATATAGATATATATACATACAGTATATACATATATATAATATATAGGTAGATAGACAGATACAGTAGATAGATAGATAAATATGTATTATATGAATATTTGAATATTTTTAAAAATTTAATATTTAATATTGTATTTCTTGTGCCACCTTATAGGAAAATTGTGAATTCAAGTTAAATGAATCAATTGCATCGGGAAATTATAAATACCGAATATGATAATGGGCTGATGTTTCATTTGGTAATTGTTTGACGTCTGCTTAGAGAAGGAAAAATGCTTAAATTCAGGGAGTTCGTATGTTTTTTTCTATTATTACGAATCATTATGAGGTTCGTTTCTTGAATGTGGTTACTGATGGTAAATTCCCTAAAATAAACACACACACACACATATAACATACACACACATATATATATATATATATATATATATATATATATATATATATATATATATATACACACACAAACACTTAAAACTATTCATTTCAAGTACATATATCATGTACAACCTTTACCATGAAGGCAAATATCGAAAGATCATAAGAAATTAAAGAATAAGCACACCTCCTGACTAATACAAATCCATTTCCAACTTCCACATAAAAAAGGAGATGAAATTCGCACAGGATACTCCACCGCACCCCTACTCCTTTATTCTGGTGAAAAACATTCCTCGTGTGTTAGTCAGCACTGCTACGATGCGCGGCAACAAGCTCAATTGGGATAAAAGTGTGAGGTTTAATGTTAGCTCGCCCTCAGTTGATGGGAAAGGGTAAGGATATTATTGCTTGGAAGTCAAGTCTCTCTTGAAAAACTGTTAAACATGAATACAGACTGCTGACTAGTGAGCAAAATCAATTGAACAATGACCCTTGGGAGAGAAGTTCCATTATTAGAAGTAAACAACTTTGATTTCCCATTTGAAAAATGCATGTTTACACTTTGTAAAGTATACTGAACATAACAACTCGGGAGAATTCCTTAGAGAGGTATCACTTGATCAAGGTGATCACTTCAAAAACAGTTCGTTTCTTGTACTACTAGTGAAACGATCTCTGTGATATATAATTTTTATTAGATAATTGCTTTTACCCTTCAAAGAAATGGATCCAAATTGCGCCAAATCTTACATGAAAAGCTGCAATCTAAACTCTACTCGGAGAATGACGATGATAAGAGTACGAATTGATATCTGGATACACAATTATGCTCAATTACGAAATCAAAAAAGTATGTGAATCAAATGATTTTATTACTAAAATGGAAGTTTCAGTTTCTGGGCTGAAAATGCGGGTTTTGATAGTTTGGCTGGTGGGTTTCAGTTGGTCACATTTGACAACACCTTTGCATAAAATTAATTTTCGCCATATAATGTAATTTTAGGTAATCAAAGGAAGAACAGAACAACGTAGTGCTTCCAACACTATCTAATGCATTATACAGTATCATTATCTTTTTAGTGAGTAGATTTTTCATTTTATTTTTTTCACAGTAAAGCAGGTTTAACACTATCTGACGAAATTTCTTGTAAAGGAAATGGGCATTGTTAAATTGATTATACACAGATACAGATACACACACACACACACACACATATATATATATATATATATATATATATATATATATATATATATATATATATATATATATATATGTGTGTGTATATATATATATATATATATATATATATATATATATATATATATATATATATATATATATATATATATATATATATATATATATATATATATGTGTATATATATACATATATATATATATATATATATATATATATATATATATATATATATATATATATATATATATATATATATATATGTATATATATATATATATATATATATATATATATGTGTGT
>NC_090746.1:52886587-52939087 GCF_036898095.1 Palaemon carinicauda
CAATGATACCTTTATATCATAAATATAATGTTGGCTACGTGGCGCTAGGTTTAACAGCATGATGCTAAAGGTGCCAAAAACATGTTCCTGTAATGCCACTTCTAACATGACTATGGTCAGAAAACCGGAGCAAAAAAAAAAAAAAAACTGTCAACGACTTGCCAGGAATACAACAGACGAGAAAATAAAATCAAATCACTGACTTTTAATCCAGTGATTAATTCACTTATGTTCCTGAGAATTCATTGATATATTTAGTGATTTCGTTCAGTAGTTCAGTGACCTTCTCATCAATTAGATTAAATACACAATCCCGATTATTCTTTTAGTGACTTCCCGAAAATTCCTTCAGCGACATTTTAACTTATTCCTAAGTCGATTTTCATTAGTAATTCATGAAAAAAAAAACCGTATTCTTATGAGTCCTTCAATAACACTTTCTCTATTATTACCTTTTTTACTCTATTCCAGTGAATTTTAATTTGGCTTAAATCAGTTTTTGCTTGCCCTTTTTTCTATGACTCTTACGCGGCCCAATTTGTTCCAAAACCTTGTCCCGGTAATGATTCTACAATCTTTGCCGTTCATTCCATGGCTGGTGATTTCTTCAATGATATTTCACAGTAGCTTTATAATTGATTCATTCCGTTTCTACCACAGTAAATAGCGATTAATTCACCAACTTCTAATAAATTGAGCTCAATTCCACGACCCCATATGTTATTAGACTCCCACCTATTTATTCTTTCTGCAATTATCAAGGTGATTTTAGAGTCGTTACAAAATTCCATCAAAAAATTAATTTATCGATTCACTTGCAAGATCAATGACTTCCTCATGATTCTAGCAGTGATTTTCAACTAGTTCCACTTACCCTAGGATTCATGATTTATCTCTCAACTACTCCCATCCACACCCTTTCCCCAATAGGTCGCTATTCGCTTGGTAACTCTGTCTCAGTGATTCGTAATATACTCCACACCTTGCCCTAGGAAATCGTCATTCAAGTATTCTCCCTCTTGATGAGTAATTTCATAATACAACTACCTCTCAATGATTCATGATTCGTTTCTCATGCCTCCCTCCAGCCATTCGTGATTTAAGTTTTATCCCACAAGTGATTTGTTTAAGCCCTCTCGGCTATTTCTGATTCACTCACTGATTTGCAATTCACCACAACCATCTTTCTATAAAATTGGCGATTCACGCACGCTATACCTCTCAAGTTATTTACAAATTATCCCAATTCATCTCTCAGTGATTTGTCATTCACAACAATCCTCCTCCCCTGTGATTTGTTGCGAATCACTTAAACTTTTCCTCTCAGTCATTTGCAAATTACTCCAATTCGACTCTCAATGATTTGCAGTTCATTACAATCCTCCATCCTTTCAATTTAATCCGACCCTCCCTCTCATGCTTTTGCCATACAATCTTCTCCTCCCTCGCAAATATCTGCTCAGTGAAGAAAGTGTTAGCAATGTTAGCAGCGAGTACTCCACACAGCAAGAGAAGTGAGAGTACAGGAGGTTTTAGTATTTTGCGGAAGTATCGTTAATGAGACAACGCCTCGATTTTTTTATAGGAATGGTTCCCCATAATCTTACCTCATTTGAGAACATCAATTGAAGCTCTTGTAGATAATAAATTACGTCATAGCTCTACTGAAAGCAGATTTCCCATTGTATAAATTATGTAAAAATTACAAAACTGAATAAATTATGAATTACAGAATTCCCATATTAACACGGTAAAACATATTTCTAAGATATAATTAGCTTACTTAACAAGATTTTGGTAAATAAATCACCTTGTAAGAAAAATAAAAAACAGACCAGTGAAAATTACAAAGATAAAAAAAAATAGATAAAAAAAATTTAAATAAAAATATACATGAATTTACATATAGCCATTATGATCATATAAAACAAAACCATATACACATCGAAGACGCAAAATATTTCACAACGTGAACACGCGGATCGTCGCAGCTTAATAAACGGAGAAGAGGGTGTGTTGCATTAAGCACCTTAAATTATTCCTATCGAACCATGTCTCCACGTCGACCTTGTTTGTTTTGTCCTGGTAAAAGCGTGGACGACAAAAGCAATAAAGTGGAGAAGGAAAGACAGATGTACAGATGGGCAAGAAAATTGAATTCTATATATGAATGTCTTTTGAAAGTAGATGTGCCTGAAGAGCAAGATGAAATCTAATATCTTCTGGTCTTTTTTTTTTATTTTATACTTTACTTAAAAGGTTTCAAGTCATAGGAGAATGCCAAATAAATTTTTCCCCTTGCCAAGCATGATATACTTTGCATTCCTATTTTTACACCCGAAGTGCACCACAGCATTTTTCTTACTTGAAGGACTTTTCACCTATTTTCTGCAGGTTTTTTTTTTACAAATGTTTTATTAAAGTCTTTTTCGCCCGCACTGATATATATATATATATATATATATATATATATATATATATATATATATATATATATATATATATATATATATATATATATACAGAAGGAGAGAAATTCCCTAATACATAAATGTACCAAGACAAGAATAACAGTCCTTAATAGCAACACGTTCGTAACAGGAAGGAAGAACTTAAGAACACGCAACTGCGGCCCCCGGCCCCCATCCTTTTCAACAAAAGGAACTGGCCAAGTCAATGGTCACTGTTCTTCAAAACAAAGAAGTGCCGAAACAAAGACTTTAGCAGGCATGTGGGGAAGGGAATATCCGATAAGATATTTGTTTTGAATCTATGTTGCGGAGAAAATGGACAGTGCGAAGTCAGATTTGACCCCAGATAGTACAGTAAAAACTAGTTTTAGAAGGAGGAAGTGTTCCGGAAGAGGTTGATTAAGAGACCCGCTCGTTGAAAAACCAGGTAATCTGATGTGAATTTGTATTTGCTTAAAACCTAAAAGTAAAATGTCGAATGAAGGGAATTCTCGAATTCTTAACCTAACTAAGTAGCATTCCTTTTCTTCTCCTGTTCATTAGAATAATTAAGAATTATACTTTTTACTATGAAAGGGCAGTTTACTTAGTTATATAGTTTACAAAAATTTTATACACGTCACTTTTACCTTACGTAGGTGTATTCCAGCCTTTTCATGAAACCATAGAAATTTAAATTTTTATTGTCAAATGCCATATAAACAAGAAAGAGATTACGTCTGAAGCATAATAAAAAACTACCAGAATAGGCATTGAGGGTAAATAATTAGTCATGCAAATAATGCACTCTACATGTTCAACTTCAAGTCTCTCTCTCTCTCTCTCTCTCTCTCTCTCTCTCTCTCTCTCTCTCTCTCTCGATTCTTTCATATATCTTAGCCTGTTGACAGACCAAATTCGTCCGTTCGTCAACATAAAAAGAAGCCGAACAGGGCATGTGTGATATGAACTACATCAAAAGGATAGGACGAGCAGCAGAAGGGTAGCAGGGTGTGGGTGGCGTGATGGAGTCCCCCCCCCCCCCCTCGTAGGGGAGGGCTGAAAGGAGGGACGAAAGGAAAAGGGTGGATGGAGGCATTATGAGGAAGGGTTTATAAAAGGGCGATGATAACGATGACTATGCCATGAGGGGAGACTGTTCTTACTCGTCCCTCGGAGAGTTGGGTTACTGCTGACAGAGAGAGAGAGAGAGAGAGAGAGAGAGAGAGAGAGAGAGAGAGAGAGAGAGAGAGAGAATTTGTAAAAATACACTTCCAAAGAATATACAAGAATATTCTAAGAAATAAAATGCAAGAAAAAATAGCAGTTGCTTGAATATGAGTATGATTTTGAAAACACCAAAGAAATATTTTTGTGCAGGAAGACAAGATCTAATCATGATGAAATTCTTTTTAGCTTAACGACCAAATTCCCCAGAAGTAGAGTAAGTTCTGAGCATATTCAGCCATAGGGCGAAGAGTTGGATAGAGTCAAGATAGATTATCCCCCAGCATCACACAAACAAGGCCATGTAAACAATCTCTCCGGTTTCGATACAATTCTTCCCACAGCACCCTGTCTTGTGGGATGCGGGTTTACAGAGTAACATCACAGTTTGCAATATGGAGGAAAATTACGATACATATTTATAAATAAGTCTTTCATTCAACTATTAAATAAATCATGAATAAAGGAAAAATACCAATAAGTCAAATAAAATTATTATAATTATAGGCTTCGGCATTTATCTAAGGTCAGGAATATTAGCGATTTACTAGTCTGCACTATAAGGATGGGCTCACTATTAATGCAAATAAGATTACCACACTAGAGCTTAAAAAAAATGAGACTCCATACTCAAATATGATACCGATTTGAAGTTAAGCCACAGGGGGACCTTATCAAATTACTCTAAAATTACGACGGCGTCAATGACCTTAGATGTCAGTATTGCAGAAAACTCTCAATCAATCAATCAATCAATCTAAAATTACGACCTTATCCCCTCTAACGATACAGTGGCCGAGATTGTTAATATTCGACCAGCATTCTCTGCAGAATCTGCTAACCAAAAAATGTCTCAATGTGCAATTTTCTGAGTAAATTATGCAAATTTGATGAAAACTTTTCTAGTTAATTTTTTTGTACAGGATTTATGACAAATAAGAATTAGTTTTTTATCAGAAAATATGCCTTACATATCAAATGAAACTGCATTTTTTCAATTTACTTACACCTAACGCACGGACTCGCGCTGACACGCATACTATTATCTATTTATCGATCTATCTATAAAAATATATATATATATATATATATATATATATATATATATATATATATATATATATATATATATATATATATATATGTGTGTGTGTGTGTGTGTGTTCTAGTGCGTGCGTTCATTTAATATGAGCAATCGTTCCATGTCTATTTGATATCCGCGGGGCACAATCGGGAAATAAAAAGGAAATGGAACAGTTTACTGAGCTTTCACCAATATTTCAAAAGGATGATTACAGTGAAGAATCTATTGACTGTAATCCCTGTTTATAAGTGATGTTTTCTTTTGTGTACTAGGAGTGACCCATTTCCAATATACTGCATAGCTATGCCTTTTTTGCTGAATGGAGGGAAGACCTTTTGTGAATGTAATGAATGTTTATTTAGGTTAATAAAGGTTGAATTGAAATCGAACTACTTTCCCTTTCAACAGCCTAGGAAGATGACTCGTGGAAAGTTATGCAAAATTGCTTATTTGCAGCTTAATGACAAAATTACAAAACTATTCACCAAATAAGGTCTAATGTTGATCAAATAAGAAATAACTGTGCCTCCAAAGAAACCTTTTCACAGACAGGATCACAAAAGCATGAAAATACAGTCATAACTATTTGGCCCATAAACGGATAAATATACACTTATCTATAATTTGTAACTATCAATAGGTTATCGTAGAGTCTAACGCTGGTGTAAGAGAAATAATGAAATAGTTTTAGGATTAAAGGATATTCTTAATAACTGCACAATTAATTGCTCACAAATGTTAAAACTTGAATTTTTATTTTCCAGACTTGAAATATAGTAATACAACTATTGTGATAGTTACTGTCTACATTGTTGAATTGTGGTTAACCAGAAATAAGATTAAATTGTGATATATTACAGGGAAAAATAATTGGTACGATAAAGCCCTAGAGCTATAAGATTCCTGAAAGTTGTGGGGAAAATATTCCAACCTCTTCAGCAGATTTTTTCTTTAGATTTAATCATGTATAACTTAGAATTCAAAAACGTAACCTGTGTGATTTATTACAGTATAATATTTACTCGTACTATGTATAATATGATCATCTATTATGGCTATCACGTATCTTATAATTGCTAATGATTAAGGAGAAGTTGTAAATATTAAAATATAAGATAATTTTGTAATAGATAAAAACAAACTTTGATTGTTAAATGGACATCAACATTTTGACAGATACATAATTCAGGCTTCCGTCGAATGACGTATACCACTTTCGAATGTCCGAAGGGGAAATATCTTTAGAAGAAAATCAGACGTATAAAAATCAAGCACTATCTAATCATTGTAAGGTTCATGCTTAAGATGACAGTAAGCCTCAATCTTAAAGCTATTTATACATAGGCCTTGATTTACCTTTTGACGTGTACCGTTAAGAATACCTCTGAATAAGACATGCAAATTCAAAAACTCAAAGAAGCAAACGAAGTCACATTAAAAACCACCGTACTTACTGGGTGAGATTAAAACGAATGTTCCATTTATAATTAAAACAATAATAATGAAGTACAAATGTTTAAAGAAAGGAAGGGGCGAACACAATGTGCAATGAAATCTTAAATGCCATCAAGCAAACTAAACACCTACATTTTAATGTTGTGATGGAAGTAATATCATCCATGATTAAGCAAATATATCGACCAATATTGAAATCGATAAATGAAAAGCTTACCTAATACTATTGCATAAAATATACATAAAAATAAAACGAACTAGGATGTGAACATCCACATAAGGCTAAGGAAAATAACAAGATGAAAAAAACTTTCGCTTCATTTTTTTTTTAATGAAATGTCAGAAAATCATACCGGTATCAAGTTAGGGAAACGATCGTGCTATGCGGAAATGACTTCACAGATTTTATCAAGATGCCAGTTAAAAAATTTGTTCGCTTGTCCTGCTGATGCGTGACTCTTCATGACATCAAGCATTCTTCGGAGTATTTCGTTGATAGAATGCAACTTATCAGGAATTATAGCTTTCTGGGTCACTGATGGAGTAGTATTTCATTTTCCTATGATTCTTAATAGTAATATTTTGTGATTGTTTCGTAAAATCAAGAAGGAAACTTTTCCTCAACGCCTAAAATGTGTTATTTCACGGATTCTTTTTATAAACTCAAGCGGAGATATTTCAGAATTCCCTATGTAAATGTAATGCATTCAAACTTTTAAACGTTAGGAAATGCAAAACGCAGAAGCGTTATTCCTTAGAGGTAGGCTACCTTCTTTCCCTGAAAAGGAATTTTCACACGTGACACACACACAGAAATATATATATATATATATATATATATATATATATATATATATATATATATATATATATATATATATATATATATATATATATATATACATACATACATACATACATATATATATATATATATATATATATATATATATATAGATAGATAGATAGATAGATAGATAGAGATAGATCATCATCTCCTTCTACGCCTATTGACGCAAAGGGTCTCAGTTAGTTTTCGCTAGTCATCTCTGTCTTGAGCTTTGAAATCAATACTTCTTCAATTGTCCTTTTCCACTTAACGCTTCATAGTCCTCAGCCATGTAGGTATACGATATACAAACATATACAGTATGTATATATAACACTTTTGTAATAGCCCTATTGTTGTGGAAATACAAAATGTGAACAAAGAATTCGTATTTTATCATCACTCGAATCGTTATCGTTTAAGTTATTTATTTGCACAATGCAAGGAGCCATGTCTAATAATAATTTATTTTGAATATCAAAATCGAGAGATAATTATAAGATATGAAGATGCTACTTACTTCGGTTTGGTGTTGTAAATGGTAATAGACATTTTCTTCAATTCTTTAAATAAAGTGTCATGACAATGATACTATGGGAATAATTTCAACTATTAGTGTAAAATAATCACAATAGGACAAGCTTTCTCTGATACCGTTCAAACAAGTTTTGAAAACTACAAAACTTTCTTCGTAGAGTTTAAAAGTTTAAAGGCCGCCCATGAAAGGCAGAGGCATGGGAGTGACAACGCTAACAGAACAATGCACTAACGGCTAGAGACTGACCATATGATTATACAGTACATATGACCAGTGCTCATGACGTCGTGACTTTGCAGGTAGACCTATAGACTGACCCAAACCCACCACAATTAGCTCAAAAGGATAGTTAGGTTGCAGATACTAAAGAAACAATCGAGTTTGGGAGGGGTTCGAACCTCGGTCCAGCGATCGCCAGGCAGTGAAGTTTCCAATGGTCCACCACAATTAACATTTTCACCAATCACCCTCCAGGCTTTATTAGACAATTCGGTTTAAGGTTTAAAGGTCACTCATGAATGGCAGAGGCAAGGGACAGTGACATTGCCCTATCAAGCAGGACAATGCCCTAGAGACTGACCATATATACATATGATCAGCGCCCAAGTCCCCTCTCCACCCAAGCTAGGACCAAGGAGGGCCAGGCAATGGCTGCTGATTGCTGTTGCAAAACGTCATGTGTCACGGAGTCTTCTCAAAGAAATATACGTTCACGTCAATCAGAGGGCACCCGCAGTACTGGAATCCACAGCAAGTCATCCGAAATTCAAGGACACCACGAGGGAAGGAACCAGCAAACCTCATCCTTCATAAATCCTTAGGGCGATCCTTTTTAAGGGCGTCACTCCACCTTCATACGGCAGTAAAATATGTCTGTTGGATAGATAATACGGAAACCACAAAATACTTACATCCTCTCTTTTCTGGATATTCATCAAAAGTCAGGTGATGAGCAATAATGACAAAAAGAAAAGAATCTTATATTCAAATAATTAGTGTCTTCCCAATGATTAACACAAAATTACTAAGGATTTTTGTCAATTTTATTTTAATAATTTGAACATCAAAATGTTGGAGATTTTTCAATCATAATAATGATCATGATGATATGAGATATCGTTGAAAATGTACATTTTACGGTACTATTCCAGTTGTGTTATTATTTTCATGATCGGTATAACCACTGTTGTTATTCTTATGTTAACATGATCGTAATAATTGTACCTTGTGGTTATAAACAAACATCCAGAAAAGATGGTCAAGAATGCTGTTATTTACCATGTCTACAAGTCAAAATCACAATATTCCTATTCAGATCATTAATCACGACGTGTATATGCAAAACATTTAATTATTGGTAACCTTACTGATACGTCCCTAATACAATATATATACATATATATATATATATATATATATATATATATATATATATATATATATATATATATATATATATATATATATTGTGTAGGATGAGTGGGTGTTGTAACTAAGGAAGCGATGGATGCCCTTGGCAAGTTTTAGTACGGGGCATTCGAACTAATTCTAAAATAATAGAGTCATCCCTCTACAACGGCAACTTAGAAGATAAATATATGTACGTATACATATAGGTAAATGGAAGTAGTAGGTTGGCCAGAGCAACAGCCACTCGTTGAAATACCAACTCTAGAGAGTTATTGTCCTTTGGCTGGCCAGAGTACTACATTGAATCCCTCCTCTGGTTACTGCTCATTTTGTCTTTGCCTACGCATACACCTAATAGTCTGGCCTATTCTTTCCACATTCTACTGTCAACATTGAGATTACCAAATAATTCTTCTTAGCTCATGGGGTTAACTATTGGTAAGGGCTCTTTAGCTATGGTAAGCAGGTCTTCTAAGAGGACACTGTAAAATCAAAACTTTGCTCTCTGGTATTGGGTAGTACCATAGCCACTGTACCACGGCCTTCCACTATCTTGGATTAGAGTTCTCTTGCTAGGGGATACACTTGGGCACGCTTTTCTATCTTATTTATCTTCCGCTTGCTTTTTAAAGTTTTTATAGTTTACATGTGAAGGATCTAATCTAATGTTGATACTGTTCTTGAAATATTTTATTTTCATTTTTTATTCTACTCTTGTAGTTTATTTATTTCCTTGTTTGCTTTCCTCATTGGGCTATTTTTCCCTGTTGGAGCACATGGGATTATAGCATCTTTTCCAACTAGGTTTATAACCTAGTTTGTGACATATATATATATATATATATATATATATATATATATATATATATATATATATATACATATATGAGTGCTAGATTAAACTCATGATATTTCAGGTATTCTTCAAAGTCTTTATCACATTCCTAATTTAGATTATTTGTACACCCATGCAATTATAAACTAGCTAATAATAATAATAATAATAATAATAATAATAATAATAATAATAATAATAAAATGTTCGCTCGCAATAATACTCATTGGACATACGATGAAGCGACTTTTGAGTCTCGCCAGTATCTAGATGTATGACCATTAATGAATCCAAGATGCCTTCGACATTAAATCGGTGACCTATATATTACTGGTAATCTCAACCTATAAATACCTGCTGAAAACAGAAACGGCAACACCTTCTGGTACCGTCCTTTCGAAGAGGAGAAAGGGATAAA
This sequence comes from Palaemon carinicauda, assembly GCF_036898095.1. Taxonomy (NCBI): domain Eukaryota; kingdom Metazoa; phylum Arthropoda; class Malacostraca; order Decapoda; family Palaemonidae; genus Palaemon; species Palaemon carinicauda. The sequence continues at coordinate 52,896,834 of NC_090746.1, forward strand.
ATAAGAAAAAATAATCAAAACAATACCACCCCTTTAGAATGATAATTATAACTGAAAAGAAAGCTGTATAAACCACGATAAGTCTAGGCCTATGATTGTTGAAAACAGGAAGCACCATAATTTTTCCTGTTTCCACAATGTTGGCGTTGAAAATATCGCATGAAAATATTGAACGTCTAGGAACATCCTCAATTGTCAACTCGAGCTTACAAAAATATTCAAAGAGAATTAAACACATTTAAGATAAAATCAGAGCATGAGGTTACAAATATCTTCCCACGGGCACAAGCTCACGCTTGGCTCACAACCAACGCCAGTAGAATATTATTATTATTATCATTATTACTATCCAAGCTACAACCCTAGTTGGAAAAGCAAGATGCTATAAGCCCAGGGGCTCCAACAGGGAAAAATAGCCCAGTGAGGAAAGGAAATAAGGAAATAAATAACTGAAGAGAACAAATTAACAATAAATCATTCTAAAAAAAGTAATGTCAAGAGATATATCATATATAAACTATTAACAACGTCAACAACAAAAATGTCATATATAAACTATAAAAAGACTCATGTCCGTCTGGTCAACAAAAAAGCATTTGCTCCAAATTTGAACTTTTGAAGTTCTACTGATTCAACAACCCGATTAGGAAGATCATTCCACAACTTAGTAACAGCTGGAATAAAACTTCTAGAGTACTGCGTAGTATTGAGTCTTATGATGGAGAAGGCCTGGCTATTAGAATTAACTGCCTGCCTAGTATTACGAACAGGATAGAATTGTCCAGGGAGATCTGAATGTAAAGGATGGTCAGAGTTATGAAAAATCTTATGCAACATGCATAATGAACTAATTGATCGACGGTGCCAGAGATTAATATCTAGATCAGGAATAAGAAATTTAATAGACCGTAAGTTTCTGTCCAAATTAAGATGAGAATCAGCAGCTGAAGACCAGACAGGAGAACAATACTCAAAACAAGGTAGAATAAAAGAATTAAAACACTTCTTCAGAATAGATTGATCACCGAATATCTTAAAAGACTTTCTCAATAAGCCAATTTTTTGTGCAATTGAAGAAGACACAGACCTTATATGTTTCTCAAAAGTAAATTTGCTGTCAAGAATCACGCCTAAAATTTTGAGAGTCATACAAATTTAAAGAAACATTATCAATACTGAGATCCGGATGTTGAGGAGCCACCGTCCTTGACCTACTTACAATCATACTTTGAGTTTTGTTAGGATTCAACTTCATACCCCATAATTTGCACCATGCACTAATTTTAGCTAAATCTCTATTAAGGGATTCACCAACCCCAGATCTACATTCAGGGGATGGAATTGATGCAAAGAGAGTAGCATCATCTGCATATGCAAAAAGCTTATTTTCTAGGCCAAACCACATGTCATGTGTATATAGTATGAAAAGTAATGGGCCAAGAACACTACCCTGGGGAACACCGGATATCACATTCCTATACTCACTATGGTGCCCATCAACAACAACTCTTTGAGATCTACTACTTAAAAAATCAATAATAATGCTAAGAAACAACCCACCCACTCCCAACTGTTTCAGTTTGAAAACAAGGGCCTCATGATTAACACGGTCAAAGGCAGCACTAAAATCAAGGCCAATCATACGAACTTCCCGACCACAATCAAGGGATTTCTGTACTGCATTGGAGATTGTAAGAAGGGCATCACATGCTCCAAGGCCTTTCCGAAAACCAAATTGCAAACTAGGGAATAGATGATTACCTTCAGCAAACCTATTAAGACGTTTTGCCAGAAGACGTTCAAAAACTTTAGATAATATGGGAGTTATGGAAATTGGGCGGTAATCAGTGGGACTTGAGCTACCACAAACACATTTACATAGAGGAGTAACATTACCAATTCTCCAACAAGTGCTAAAAGCTCCTCTTCTTGCTAACTTGCGTAAAATAACAGATAACTTTGGAGCTAAGAAATCTGCTGTCTTTATAAAAAACAAAGGAAAAATACCATTAGGGTCTACACCTCCATAAGCATCAAGGTCCATCAACAGAGCTTTAATCTCACGAGATCGAAAAGCTAAACTAGTTAGTTTAGCCTCAGGAAAACAGGAATGAGGAAGTTCAAGTTTTTCATTACTCTGTTTACTGTCAAAAACATCAGCCAAAAGGGTTGCCTTTTCCTTTGGACAGTGAGTGACTGAGCCATCTGGTTTAAGTAAAGGAAGAACTGTTGCATCTACACCAAAGAGTGCAGATTTAAGGGTAGACCACCATTTATGTTCCTGAGTTGTACCAGAGAGGGTTTCTTTTATGATTAAATTGTACTCCTTTTCAGTTGAGGCATAAACTCTCTGAGCAAAAGCTCGAAGCTGAGTATAGTTGTTCCAGGTCAAATCTGATAAGTCCACTTGAAGCGATAGTTCATGATAAAACCCTAGTTAATAACATGTTTGTGTTATATGTACTTAAATACTTTTTAACACCTACGTATTTAATGTGTGGCAATTTGTTTGACAACACGAGCTCTAACGTGTTTAGATTTGTTGACAAATATTTACATATGCAGTGTACAGGTTTGGGATATCGAAAATGTACATAGGTTGTGTTAATATACGTATCCACATGCCATGTAGATTGTCCTAACCACATCTATAGCTTGGTAACAGAGTTAAAAAAAAAATAAGGCTGCAAAGCAGTTTGCAACACGTGCATGACCTACGCAGCCGTCTAAATTTTGACGAACTCCAGCCACTTATTATTCTATGAATACAAATTGCGAACAAGAAACAACTGTTTTTCCTAAGTTCTACTTTGAACTGATATAACGGTCAAACAAAATCAATTTTTCTTCAATACAAGTGAATGGAGCTTCATAAAAAGTTAATTTCTCCTATCATTCACTCTCACATTAAAGCCTTGTGTTGGAGCGAATGGAAAAAAAAATAAGTAGATTCAGTAGACCATTCGACAAAAAAGAAATTATCTCTCCTTTTATGAACAATAAGCGTAACTGCTACGGTACTCCATTATATCTTATCAATTGTCATCTATACGGTTCTACTATATAAAAACGAATAGGTCTTTAATTTTAATCACATTTCATCATCAACAATGTAATAGCACGGCTACTGATCTTAATATATTTTATATTCATGTTTAGTATTTCTCATGTATGGCTTATTCGATATAAATGTACATCCTTTATGACACATGAGCTTCAGTGTGAAAGGCGCGCCTGGCGTTATTGTGGCGCGTTTTCAAATCGTAAGTAACGTCTTTTCTCTCTCTCTCTCTCTATTTGTAGGCGGGGGAGGGGGGGAGGACATATCAAAACATCAGGCAACCATTTTCTTTTCGTATGTTTACATGCAAATAACCCTCTCCCTCTCCCTATTCCATACATAAAAAAAATCAATATCGTCTATAAATTATTTAACTTAGTTACTTATTGTCTATCTTTGCTACAAATGACATCTAATAGCACCCCTAACCTAAAAATGTTGTGATTAACCTCTGCCCCAAAAATACCTCAATATCTTTCATAATACATATTTCTCATGATATCCAACTCTCTCTCTCTCTCTCTCTCTCTCTCTCTCTCTCTCTCTCTCTCTCTCATAACCTTGAATCCTTAATGGTTCTTCTCATCCTCTTCACATGCGTCCTACGCCATCTTTCATATATCATGAAGTCCTACTCCTCTTTACTCGACCTCCTCAATGTTCGCTTGATATCCACCTCCAAAGCTCCTACTTGAAAGAAAGGATGAAGGCGCAGAGTATGACTCATGACTCTTCAAGGACTGGTGTCTGCTTATATCTTCAAATATTCAATCAGGACTGATCTAAAAAGTAAGTGGAACGAGTCGCTCTTGTCAAACACTACCACACAAGAGAAATAGCTAAGCCTGTATATATCAAACACTTTCTCCTTCACATAAAATAAAATTTGACAATTCATACCGACTGCTGAATCTAGGACAACCCTCAATGCAAAATCCTTCCATAACATTAGCAGCTACATAAACCTAATCAAGAGGCTCCTAAGTAGTGTAACGATCCCCAGCATGAACAGCACCGTTCCTTACTCTAACGCCAACTGAATATACATATGAAAATATATATACACACTAGATGAATGTCCACAGGCATGTATAAATACTTACGCTCATACATATGTATAATGACGACTTAGAAACCGATACGCCATCACAATTAAACTGATAACCTGAGACAATTCGATTGTTGCATAACACATTCACGCATCATATTTCTTTTATAAACAATCACAGGGAGCGGTTAACCATATTCCTATAAGATATATCAACAGTACAAAGATTATGCGTGTAGCAGAGAGAGAGAGAGAGAGAGAGAGAGAGATGGGGGTATCCGAATACTGGTTGCTATTTCTTTTAGATGGACTAAAATGGTCTTTATCATCCTTTTTACTATTATTATTATTATTATTATTATTATTATTATTATTATTATTATTATTATTATTACTACTACTACTACTACTTCCTAAGTTACAGCCCTAGTTGGAAAAGCAGGATGCTCCACCAGGGGAAATAACCCAGTGGGGAAAGGGGACAAGGAAAAATTAAACATTTTAAGAACAGTAACAACATTAAAGTAAATATCTCATATATATATATATATATATATATATATATATATATATATATATATATATATATATATATACACGCTATAAAAACTTAAACAAAACAAGAGGAAAAGAATTAAGATAGAATAGTGTACCCGAGTGTACCCTCAAGCAAGAGAACTCCAACCCAAGACAGTGAAGACTATGGTACAGAGGCTATGGCACTACCCAAGACTAGAGAATAATGGTTTGATTTTGGAGTATTCTTCTCCTAAAAGAGATGCTTACCATAGCTAAAGTCTCTTCTACCCTAACCAAGAGGAAAGTGGCCACTGAACAATTACAGTGCAGTAACCCTGTGGGTGAAGAAGTGTTTGGTAATTTCTGTGTTGCAGGTGTATGAGGACAGAAGATAATATGAAAAGACTAAGTCAGGCTATTCGGCGCGCGCACGTGCATGTGTGTGTGTTGGAAAATGGAAAATGAACCGTAATCAAAGAGAAGGATCTAATTTAGTACTGTCTGTCCACCCAAAGTACCCAGTAACTCTGTAGCAGTAGTATCTCAACGGGCGACTGGTGCCTTAGCCAACCTACCATCAGCCAATTTTCTTTCACGGACTAAAATAAATTTTCCGCAAAAACCTGATAGAACAAACTTTGTTATCTGTCCTGTGAGTTTATAGTAGCTAGTGTAGATTAAACTGAAGAATTACTCCATACGAATGGATGCAAACTGGTAACCGGTGTATTGAGCTGTTATATGGTCAGGAACATAGATATCCGAACACATTAATGTTAAATAAATCTATAAGCAATCGTCGCAAGATGGGTCTGTATCCAATTGTCTCGAGGTAAAATAACTTTGTTAGTCCTAGTATTTCATTACCTCTGAAGCACAAATCATCTTAATTAATCCTTGGTACTCATGCACGGTTTCGTTAATATTATCATTATTAATTACAAAGTAAACTATCAATAGATTACAGTAGAATGTATATATATATATATATATATATATATATATATATATATATATATATATATATATATATATATATATATATATATATATAAGATATAATGAACAAATTAATATCATTAGATAAACAAAAAAATACATAATAATATACACACACTGTAGACATGACACCACCGGATAAAAATGCTGCACATGAAAATGCGAGAATGTAAGTTCTCAAGTTCTTAATCTTCTAGCCATGTGAACATTAACGGCTACACAAGAGTAATTTTTAAAATTGGATCTTTTTTAGTATATTGTGGGCATTCGTTAAGAAAAGTTACAGAAATAAAAGGCATATTCGAAAAAATAAAGTCATGGAATCACATGCATGATTTTCGGATTCGCTTGGAGCAATGCTTGGCGGGAAGATGCTAAAACGATGCCAGAAAGTGCGACTGGACAACGCCTTGAGGCGCCATAATTGGTGATTCATGTGACACGGTGTATAAAGATAACTTAACATGGGTAAGCCTTAAACTGTAGCGTCAACGACAGTATATTAACAGCCATCATAATGTCATAATGTAAATATGACAATTAAATGTTAACATTTTGGTAAGTCAGAACACAACCGTTAGTCTAGGCCTAATAGCCATGTATTTCAGACACAATAACGTGCGCGCACATGACAGATATACATATATATATATATATATATATATATATATATATATATATATATATATATATATATATATATGTGTGTGTGTGTGTGTGTGTGTGTGTGTGTGTGTGTGTGTGTGTGTTTTATTCGCACCGACCGTTCCATTTTTAGGATTGATTCACCAAATATTTTTATTTGCTTTACTTTAAACAGATTCTCGTTGTTAATATATGACAAAATTTGTACTAATGAATAGCTAGCCTCACTAAATATAATCTTTAACATTTACGGGAAAATGCTGATACGAGATATACTAATATAAAGTCATATATCCTAGTTAATTAAGGGAATCCCATAAGGATACAGCCTTCTGGTTTTTAAGTCTTGAATAGCCCTATTGTTCATTACCCCCACGTTATTTACTTCATCTTGACTCCAAAATTGTCACTGGTAGGCTACCCATTTGTAACCGAAAGTATGGGTACGTGATAGCGTATAGATAAGCGTGGAAAGCGATTTACGTATTCAACAAATAGAACCAAGGTATACACCACTCTGCCTCATCACCTACGTAAAGTATTGCATCTTATCGAAATGAGAGAGAGAGAGAGAGAGAGAGAGAGAGAGAGAGAGAGAGAGAGAGAGAGAGAGAGAGAGAGAGAGAGGATAGTTTGCCTGCTGACGTTATAAACCTGAAGTAGACAATTGTTATAGGTCATAAGGGTCAGAAAAAGGCATGGGCTAGCTACTTCATTTAAATAAACTTATTGGAAACCAGGTTAACCCCTTCTAAAGATGTTGTAGTATGGATAAATTCTGCATAGTGTGAAAACTGATGTTAAAAGTTTTACATATATATATATATATATATATATATATATATATATATATATATATATATATATATATATATATATATGGGTCCCTAGAGATTGCAAACGACAGAGGAGAGGATGAGAAGACAATGGATTGACGAGCTAAGAAAATTTGCGCGTATAGACCGGCATTGATAGAAACGCTAGAAACGCGTGTGAAAGGACATGCCGGAAGCCTTTGTCCTGCATAGGACTAGCAACGGCCGATAAGGATAATGACGATACATGTGTGCGCACATGTTTGTAGTCAGATTAAGTGTTTGTCTATGCATTTGCTTGACCATAGAATAAACACTGAATTCTCGATCAGTATCACCATTGGAACCCGAATGATTCCAAGGTTGCTTTGAAGGTTAATCCTCAAGCAGCAAAGGCCTCGGAGCGGTTTAGGAGATAACCCTGTATACTCATTGAAGTTGTCAAAGCGAAGCCTTACAAAATTGGACATGATTGTTCGTAATGCATGAGACTAGACAAAACAGTATAAGCTCACATTTTTGTTTGTCTTGGTCATACGGATTACTGGCCTAGGCCTAGTTTTGTTTGTTACACATAATCTTATGTCATTCAAATTAATTTATAGTAAGCAGAGTAATCTTAAATATTAACTTTATATCAACTTCTTTTATTCTGTGGGGTTAACGAGATATAAGTTGCTGATCTAAAAAAAAAAAATAAAGTTTTTAATGATATCCCAACATGGAGCAGAGTAATGTCGATATCTACCTAATCGTCAATTAAATGTTATCATATACCTACATTGGCATTAAGCTAATAAGAACTAATTACATGACCGCCTTTTAATTCAGATTGGCCACTTAAGTTGTTATTCACCTGGTAGATATAAATTTGGACCTACAAATAGGGTAAGGGAGATTTTGCATACTTTTATTGAAGGTTTGACACGGGGATGGGTAAGAATTTCTAGGCCTAGTTCCTGGGTACTACTCTCGCAGCAACGTAATGCTAATCAATGGCGAAACTAAGATAATCATTTGAGTTCATTGAAAATGTTATAACTCAGTTAGCGTATAAGCTCAGCAAAGAAAACATAGGCCTAGGCCTAGTTCACCGTTCATATAATATAAGATTATATCGACTCCTCAATTCGATAATGGTCGAATATGAGATTTATTACCGATATATTATGAATAACCATTAGGATTATGGCTTTAAAGACGTGTCAAATAGGTCTAATCATCAATTAGGCTGATTTTCAAACATCAATCTTGGCATTAAACTTGAGAAACTAGAATATGACAAACGGCATTAAGCCTACATAGTGAGTTGGGGTTGCGCGCTTTTAACATTGTACATACATTCCCTTCAACTGGTGATAACATTCTTAAATCGAGTATTTGCTTATACGCCAACAGTTATTAATGGAAATTATTAATTCTGCAGATTGATCTATCAATTATATAAAACAGTAACAGAAAAAAACACTCACCTAATTCGCTACAAATTCATACAGAAAACACACATTTAAAACACTATTAAAGACGTCGTTGATAATAAATTACCGATAAAAACACATCACAACAAACACTTAAGCACACTTATGAGTTCGTTAAATAAATTAAACCTTAACACTAAGTTCGTTATAAAAAAAATCTAATAATGTTCGGTCGTGTGCATGGCAGAAAACTTGGCTCGAGACTGCGCCGAGGCAGGGTTGCCAGATTTTTCTGGCCATATTATCGTACCTTGGGTTCAAAATTATCGTTTTCTTACCAAAATTATCGTACAAATATATCAGATTCTTGAGATTAATTATCGTACATTTACCTAATACTAATACTTAATCTAGTTTTGAGAATACCAAAGGAAATTGTTCTTGTGCAGTTTCAGCATATAGACTAAATGAATATGGGCATACATGTTTTTGTATTGTCATTTAAAATAGTGTTCTTCCACCACTTTTTTCTAATGCAATATTTGACAGTTTATCTGTAAATTGTAGTTTCTGTCTGATATAAATAAGAACTAGAACTTTAGATAGTTAGGTTATTACTTAATATCACTTCTGCATTCTCACATTATGACACTTTCCTTTTGCAAAATTATAAGGGATAAATATTTACATATGGATGTTTCTATACATTTATTCAGAAAAAAGAGCATATATATTTCAATACTTAGGAAAAAATAAGAATTACTTGGAATTTTTCCTCATGAAAAGAAAAGTAAAAAACCTGAAACATACAAGAAATTATTATAGTACCTGAAAAAGAACTTATAAAATAGTACCTGAGAAAGAACTTATAAAATAGTACCTGAGAAAGAACTTATAAAATTGACTGACATACAGAAATGGTTAGTGCCACAACAGCTTAAATGAGTACAGAAAATGTATGCAGATAAAAGGAAAGACCTTACTCTACTTCAGAGTCATCTTTTACATCTTGATATAAAACTGAACTGTTTTTTACACGAGCAATCATGTCTTCTGATGGTTTAAAGTTAATGCAAGACTTCTGTTCTTTGATACATTCAGAAGACAGCAAAGCACCATTGACAGTATCTGTTTTGAGCTTATTTCTAATTTTTGTTTTATACAAATTTATTTTGCTGAATACCCTCTCACACTCAGCATTAGAGTGAGGTAAACTAAGAGCACAGAGAGCAAAATTTGCCAAATCAGAAAAATCACCCATCTTCTCTTTTCAATATTTCAGTCCAAAATATATCAGGAGGCAATTTGCTATCATAAGTTAAAAAAGCTTTAAATGCTGGGAGAATTCTCCATTGGTCATCCAGTCTTTGTATAAGTGATTTGTCATCTGGTGACACAATTAAAGGAACTTCCGCAATGAGAGAATACAATGAAGGGATTGCTTCCCTATAGGAATTGGACATAGCATTTTCAGGAATGAAACAACCTAGCTGAGGGATTATCTTGTCACTAAAGTCATACCTTTTCTTGATTTCCATACACGCTACCCTCAAGAAGTCTTTACAGCGTTTATAAAAGTCTGACAATTCTAACCGGTTTTCTTTTGAGTCTATCTTGTCAAGTTCACTCCGTACTCCCACCCCCAGATACATTTCAGTGTCTTTAAGGTATTTATCTTCCCTAGATGGATTAACCCTCTCAAGATCAGTCTTTACTACATATTCTCTCTGCATGAACGAAAACAACAATTCCTTATAAAGCAAACAAACTTTATCATGCAGTACTGTAATCACAACTTTATCCGACTGGAAAAATGCATTGAATTTAGTGAATTTTGGTAGAACCCATTCCAGAAATAGGTAGTAGACTTTAATTAAAGGATTGTGAAGGCTGTTGAATATCAGCTCTGCTGATACAACTTTTTCAGACAACCAAATGTCACTGAAATACAATTTAAGGGCTTCCCACTGTTCTAAAATGCGACTAACAACATTAGCTAACGATAACCATCTTGTCTGTGATGGGTGCAAAATTTTATGAGGTTTCAGTTCAAGAAACGTCTGAAATTGCACTAGTTCACATTGTCTCTTGCTGCTACATTTAAAGTGGTTAAAAATTTCCCTTGCCAAATCTTCACACCTTCTAGGTAGTACCTTGCAAGCTTCACTTGCACAGAGATGTGCAGAGTGACACACACATTTCATAATAAATATGCCAGGGCACTGTTGGCGAAACCGACTTGCAACCGAGTTGTGTGCTCCCATCATCACATTACACCCATCGGAAGCAAATCCAATTATATTTGATAGTGGAATTTCAAATTGATTAAATGTTTTCATTAAACCCTCAAATAATTTTTTTGCAGTCGCACCTTCCTGGACACCTTCTGGATCTTTTACATCATAAACATCATACAACTCCCAAAACTTGCAATCGACAGTTGCAGCATCTTTGTCATAAAACCTCACTACTACACATGATGATTTCACCGACCCGACATCTGTTGACTCATCACAAAGTATGCTAAACTTTACTTCCTTCAATGTTCGTGCAAGCTTTTCCTTATATGACATACCAATTACATTTTTAACAATTCCCGTTGCTTTGGTTCGTTTTACATGCATAGCCTTAGCAGTGATTGAATCTGGAAAAATGTCCTTCAAGAGATCTGTCAGGTGATCCATCGCTTGAAATGGTATATTATGTTCTGCGAGGAAACCACACAATTTAATTTCTGCTATGGATACAGAATCTGATGGCTTCTTTACTGCTTTCCCAAACAGTGAGGATACTGACGGCTGACTGGTAGTTGCAGTTTCAAAAAATGATCTGTGTTTCTTCCCTTTAGCATGGTTTTTGAGAACAGTCAATTCTGCAAGCATAGTTGCATTGCATAGTTTGCACCTAGCTTTAAGCAAATCTTCAGGGACCCCCTTTAACCAAGGTTTAAAGTCAGGAAGAGATTCCCATTCTTTTCTGTACTTCTGCGATCGATGTGTACTTGAACTTGGCTTAGGCCTAGCCTGAAAAAAAATATGAAAAGGCTATACATACACACACACTTACTTCTTTATAATCTTCAATGAGTCACGCACAATAATTGCCTAGTGATGTAGTATACACTTTTATTACCTTTTTTTTGGGTGGTGTCATTTCCAGATCGCCTTCTTCTTCATCACTCATATTGAGGAGAATGAGCAACAAATTACACAAATACAAATCGTATCCGACCGTCACGCAAGACCAGTCACTGCCTTGCTGCGACTTGAACTGTTTGTTAGTTTAGTTATGTAATATGTCATCATCCGAGTTTAGGACGAGTCACGAGTTAAAACATGTACAGTACACGTACAGCAAACCTGACTCTGTCGAATATTACCAACCAATACTTGGTCGATGGATAATGTAATATGTCATCATCCGAGTTTAGGACGAGTCACGAGTTAAAACATGTACAGTACACGTACAGCAAACCTGACTCGGTCGAATATTACCAACCAATACTTGGTCGATGGATAATGTAATATGTCATCATCCGAGTTTAGGACGAGTCACGAGTTAAAACATGTACAGTACACGTACAGCAAACCTGACTCGGTCGAATATTACCAACCAATACTTGGTCGATGGTCCTTGTAGTAGACGCTATTTTCCCTCTTTAAGGAAACATCATCAATCCAACTTCAGAATCAATGTATTTGAGTCCTTTTACAAACATAAAAGATATAGAAGGGAAATATTTGGCATCAGTGGATTTTTTTTTTCTTTTTGGGGGCAAGCACAGAATTATCGTACAAAAGCGTACGATACCTATAGTTGCTATCGTACATCGTACCAGACCCGGTTTTATCGTACATGTACGATAATTATCGTACGAATGGCAACCCTGCGCCGAGGGCGATGCTCGAACCCCCGGGCTTCCTTTCAGAGCCAGAGAGGAAAAGGGGCGGGGCTTGTCTCGAGGGGAGGGTGGGGGGTCTCTCTCTCTCTCTCTCTCTCTCTCTCTCTCTCTCTCTCTCTCTCTCTCCTCTCTCTCTCTCTCTCTCTCTCTCTCTCATTTGAAAACGGGGAGGGGTTGAATGGTGGTGATTGTGAAGTATAAGGGGAAGGTGAAATCAAAATAGAAATGAGCAAAGCGAGGGATAGAGATTCAAAATGAAACTGAAATGCTGCAGAATTCTTTTAATTAACGCATGAAGAGATAACATCAAATAAACAGAAGAGGAAAGGCTTCTCATGCACTGAAGGGAAAGAAAACTAATTATGTTGAGCTTAGTGAAATATACGTGAGTGTCGGGGTAACGAAGATAATTGTAAAACAAATAAATATAGGAAGAAGTGCCGAAAGCGATTTTTAAGGCGGGAAAAGTTGTGCATTTGCAGAGCCAGACGTACCGCGATTTAATCTAATAACAACTGCAAGTATTACCACATTTTAAACTTCATTCTGAATTTGTGGTATCTTTCAGTTTGACTGAATTGAGGGTTAACGTGATGTAGTTGCTGTATCCTTTTCAATAAACTCGCCAGTTTAGTAAAATGAGCATGCTCTTAACATGAGTTTTCTTGAAGGGCACACACAGAGACGGGCAAAACTACTTAAAACTAGCTTGGCCTTGCTAGTTGACAAACACGCCCCTATAGCGCAGGTTAAATGACCTGTGAAATTTTAATAAGGTTTAGAAACTTAGATTCTGGGTGTGAAATATAGTAAAGATGTGATAAACTAATTGACCCTAATTCACTCACTGCCTCAGAGGAACGATGATGTTATAGCCGTTTATTGAAAAAGAAAAGAATGGTGTGGATGAGGAATACGAAAAAATTGGTTAAATACTGAGGGGAAATACTTTACGTAAAATCCGTATTCGGCCAAAATTGTAAATAAACACCGTGTCATCTATAAAACATTGATTTCGATGTAGTTATATTTGTGTATATAATTGTTTTTGCTATTATTATTATTACAAATCAAGTTGAAACCTCGTTTTCTCTTCAATGCGTAATCCCTTGAGTTCGTTGGGTACCGTGACTAATCCTAGTCTTGATCCCCCACTATGGGTGACTTAGGCCTACCTTTGGGAAACATGGCTCTATCTGAATTCCAAGATGCCAAAATTCATTTTCAAAATAACTTTTGATATACATTATAGTGTAGTATTATCCAACCTTAGCAGAATGTGGGTATTGGTACCGTGAAATGAGTACCTCGAACTAGGCGTAGAACGTTAAGAATAAAAAAAAAAAAAAAGATTGCACTCGTGTATCGTCAATTCTAAGAAAAATCTATATAATAGATAAAATTACAGTATATTGGTTGCTTTAAAAACCATTAATCCGCCTTTTCCAACTAGGGTTGTAGCTAAGCAAGTAATAATAATAATAATAATAATCATAATAATAATAATAATGATAATAATAATAATAATAATAATATGAAAACCCAAGTGTTAAGAGGTCAACACCGAGTGAATGAGGTATAGGCTACACACGATTCTACAGTGTAAGTACAAACGGATTATTATTATTATTATTATTATTATTATTATTATTAAGCAAGTTATGGGGCTAGTCGGAAAAGCAGAATGCTACAAGCTCAAGGACTCCAATAAGGAAAGTAGCCCAAGTAAAGGAAATCAGGGAATAACAAATAAACTACATTTAAATAACTAATAAAATATAAGACATTTTAAGACCAGTAACAACGTTAAAATATAAAAACATTATGTCAGTATCTTCTTGAATTACACAAAAAAAAAAATAATGGCTTATAGAGAGTTTTTTAAGATTTTCGGTGATCATTCTATTATAAAGTGTTTTGATAACATATATTCTTATTTTTGGGCTCAGGCCATGTCGTCCTGATGGAAGTTCCTTCATTAGTAGCTTTCTAGGTTATATTTGACTACAGTGATATATCCCAGAGAATTTACCAAAGGTATCCAGAAGTCTACTGAGTCAAGGGATGCAGCAAGGGACACGCTGCGCAAATGGGTCAGGGGTTTTCAGAAGAACACCTCTGGCCCATACCTTCCTAATGAGAGGATGAGGGACTGTCTTTTCCGTAGGGCATCTGCGGATGCTATGATTCCCCAGGCTCAACCTGAGATTCCCCTAGTACAGATTCCGATGGAATCTGTTGTTTCGGACGCCTTTAAGGCGTCCACTTAGATGACGGCATGTCGGTTGTCTCAGAGGAGACTGAGAACAATCTCCTACTGGAAGAACTGGATCAAGAGGATGACGTACCTCCTGAGGCTGAAGTTGATAAGACCGAAACGATTTCGGTATCTTCAGCCACGGTGACTGAGCCGGTGCCTTCGACTTCATCTACTGCACCCCAGCTAGATTCCATCACGAGTACATTGCACTCGCTGCTGTCTATGGTGCAGGACATTCAGAAGAAATCGTCCGAGAAAGAAGCTTCTCTTCGGACGGAAATGCATCAGCTGGTTGCAACACGTTTAGCTCCGAAGAAGCTAAACGTCAAGGATCTCCCCGCTTTCTCTGACAATAACCCTTGGAGATATGTAGAGCATATGCCAATGTCGGGGGGGAAGATCTTCCTCTCGGATAAACTGGGCACTGTCCCAGTAGAGGAAATTGAGTTTTGGCCCAGCAAAGGGGCCTACCTGGACTGCTATGTCCGTCTAAGGACGGAACCTGCATCCAAGGAGGAAACAGAGCCAAAGGAGACGATTGTCCTGGAACTCTCTAAGGCTCAGGCCTTATATACAACCACTTTGAAAGAGAGGGCCTTTTCTAGTTCCAAGGTGCCGGCTCTCAGCAAAAAGCACCCGTCCTTTATTGCTGACCCCAAACGTGCCTTCCCCTTTATGGACAAAGGGTTTAAGGCAGCCTTAAAGGCAGTTGAAGCAGGAAAACCTTGCCCTACACTGGAGGAGAGTAGACCCTTTTCCCTTGCTTTTCCATCATATGATAAAGACTGGAAGGATGTTCATAACACCTTCACAGTTGGGAAGCTGGAGGCAGATATTGCTGGACGACAGTTCGGCAGAAACCTCCCGATGCTGTCAGAGTCTCTCCTGCGCAGGGAACAAGAGACTAAAGAACGTCTTGCTGCTTCCATGTCTCTGCAGACTGGCTTAGAGACTATGGCAAGCATCCCGGACACCCCAGATATGTACATGGTCTTCGCCAAATCTCATTTGGCAACAGTCACCAAGGACTTGTACAACTTTATCAAAGCCCAAAGGACTTGTAGAGAGTTCATGTTCGCCTCGGCTGCGGTGAGACACGAACCAGGGAAGCTCATAGCCTCACATATCTGGGGAAAAGACCTCTTCCCAAGCGAAGTGGTCAAAGAGGTCATGGACAAAGCCGCTACGGAGAACAGGAATCTCCTCTCCAAGTGGGGCTTTTCCTCAAAAAGAAAATCTTCCGCTGACGAGGGTCCCCAGCCGAAGAATAAATCAAAACGACCAAGAGTGCCCTCTCGGCCTAGAAAACAGCAACAGCTTCCCGTGGCTACGGTGCCCCAGACGGTGGCACATACAACCACCACCTTCCAACTGGTGCCCCAAACGCTGGCGACCCAATCGTCGGTGTTCACCCCAGTCTTTGAAAGCCAATCGACGACTTTTAGGCCAAAGTCTCGAGGTTCCTTTCGATGGTCCTCTAGACGCCCCTTCAGGGGTAGGGGTAACAAAGGTGGACGTGGCCAAGGAGGCAAGTCCTCCAACCAGCACTCCAAGTGAGATGCTACCGTTAGGAGGGAGATTTCTCTTCTTCCGGGATCGTTGGACCTTCGATCCCTGGGCCGACAGCCTCATCTAGAACGGACTAGGGTGGAGTTTGAGCTCAACTCCACCAAACTTTCCTCAATTCTTCCAGCACTCAACCCCCATTCTGGAAGAATATGTTCAGGAACTCCGGAACAAAAGAGTTATATGGAAGGCAAAGTCCATCAGATTCCAAGGAAAGCTATTTTGTGTTCTGAAGAAGGATTCGGAAAAGCTCAGGGTCATTCTGGATTTATCACCACTCAACAAGTTCATAGCGAACCACAAATTTTGAATGCTAACGCTTCAACACATAAGGACCCTTTTGCCCAAACGGGCATACACAGTCTCCATAGACATGACGGATGCGTACTGGCATGTTCTAATCAACCGTCAAGTTTCCCCCTACCTAGGGTTCAAACTACAGAAAAGAAAGTACGTTTTCAGAGCCATGCCCTTCGGTCTAAACATAGCCCCAAGGGTATTCACCAAGCTTGCGAATGCAGTCATTCATCAACTACGCCTAAAGGGGATCCAGGTAGTAGCCTACCTGGACGACTGGCTGGTGTGGGCAGAATCCGAGGAAGAGTGCAGGCAAGCCTCCAAGCAAGTGATCAAGTTCCTGGAACACTTAGGATTCAAGATCAACTTGGAAAAGTCTCGTCTATCTCCAGCTCAAAAGTTCCAGTGGCTCGGCGTCCATTCCTTCAAAGAAGAGGAAAGAGATAGCAGGATCTGTCAAGAGACTTCTTCAATCCGACAGGATATCAAGAAGGCAACAGGAGAGAGTGTTGGGGTCCCTCCAGTTTGCCTCAGTGACAGATCCAATATTGAAAGCTCAATTAAAAGATGCATCAGGAGTTTGGAGAAACTACGCATCAAACGCTCGAAGAGATCTACAAAGACCGATTCCAAATAGTCTGCGATCACTACTCTAACCATGGTCGGAAGCCAAGAACCTGAAGAGCAAGGCACCTCTGAAACCACCTCCACTGGCAGTCACCGTTCACACGGATGCCTCAAAAGAGGGGTGGGGAGGTCACTCTCATCATTGGAGAGTCCAGAGAACCTGGTCTCCCCTCTTCAAGACCTCCACATCAATTTTCTGGAAGCCATGGCGGTTCCTCTCTCTCTGAAGAAACTGGAACTTCGCTGCTCAATCCACATCCGTCTGGTTCTAGACAGCGAAGTTGTAATGAGATGCCTAAATCGACAAGGCTCGAGATCGCCTCACATAAATCAAGTGATACTGGCCATCCTCCGTTTAGCGAAGAAGAAGAGATGGCACTTGTCAGCAGTCCACCTTCAAGGGTTCCGCAATGTGACAGCGGACGCTCTATCCAGGGTCAACCCGATAGAGTCAGAATGGTCCCTAGACGCAAAATCATTCTCCTTCATATTACGCAAAGTCCCAGGAGTGCAGATAGACCTCTTCGCAACGAGCGACATCAAGAAGCTACCCCGGTATGTAGCCCTGTACAAGGATCCTCTAGCGGAAGCGACAGACGCAATGTCCATAGATTGGAACAGGTGGTCCAAGATCTACCTGTTCCCTCCAACCAACCTTCTGCTGAAAAGTCCTCGACAAACTGAGATCCTTTCGAGGGATAGCAGCAATAGTGGCCCACAAGTGGCCCAACAGTGTTTGGTTCCCTTTGATAACAGAACTACGCCTGAAGCTGATCCCGTTGCCGGACCCAGTTCTGACTCAGCAAGTGCAGAAATTGACTGTCTCAGCTTCATCAGAGAAAACCCAGAACCTTCATCTCATGATTTTCTCGCCCTAGCGGTCAAGAAATGGTTCGGGATTTCTAGGGACAGTATTAACTTCTTTGAAGAATACAAGTCAAAGTCAACAAGAAGACGATATGAGTCTTCCTGGAAGAAATGGGTGGCCTTTGTCAAGGCGAAGAAACCTAAGGAGATCTCTACGGATTTCTGCTTGTCCTTCTTCATCCATCTTCATGAACAAGGTTTAGCAGCCAACACGATTACTACATGTAAATCTGCCCTAGCCAGACCAATACTATATGCCTTCCAGGTAGACTTTTCTAATGAAATCTTCAACAAGATTCCAAAAGCCTGCACTAAACTTCGG
This sequence comes from Palaemon carinicauda, assembly GCF_036898095.1. Classification (NCBI taxonomy): domain Eukaryota; kingdom Metazoa; phylum Arthropoda; class Malacostraca; order Decapoda; family Palaemonidae; genus Palaemon; species Palaemon carinicauda. Next base: position 52,915,179 of record NC_090746.1, read on the forward strand.
CCCGCAGCTCCTCCAAATCCCATTGCATGGTCTTTGGATAGGGTTCTTCACTTAGCATCAACTCTGAACAATAAGGATTGCTCGCTGAAAGACTTGACTCAAAAGGTGATATTCTTATTTGCACTAGCCTCAGGAGCCAGAGTTAGCAAAATAGTGCCCCTCTCGAGGGATGATGGCCACATTTAGTTCACAGACGCCGGAGAACTGAACCTCTTTCCGGACCCGACGTTTCTCGCCAAGAACGAGCTGCCCACTTAGAGATGGGGTCCCTGGAGAATCTGCCCTCTGAAGGAAGAAGCACCCCTCTGCCCAGTGGAATGCCTAAATGTCTATCTTCGTAGAACTTCAGACTTTAAGGGAGGTCAGCTTTTCAGGGGAGAGACATCTGGTTCAGCATTATCCTTGAAACAGTTAAGGGCGAAAATCACCTATTTTATATGCAGAGCGGATCCAGACAGTACGCCCCCAGGTCCTGATCCGAGAAAAGTTGCCTCATCTCTGAATTTCTTTCAGACGATGTCGTTTGAAAGCCTTCGTGCTTATACTGGATGGAAGTCATCCAGAGTTTTCTTCAAACACTATGCGAAGCAATTACAGGAAATAAAAATTTCATGTGGTGGCGGCAGGCAGTGTTATGAAACCTGCCACTTGATTACTGCGAAGAACAGTGCTCTGATTGGGACTTTTAGTGAAGGGTGTACATGATAGACTCATAAGACATATCATGTTGAGTATTGTGTTTAGTGATAACACTATAGACTGTTCTCTCTACACAGGTGACATTAAGCATAATAGACTGACACAGGTGCCAGGCATACTTATATGCACAGTGTTCCTAGTAACAACAGAATACATAGTGAAATTTTATATTTCCCTTAGAGTGGCTAATGTTTTCCTTTTCAGGTGAAACTTATTTTAATTCTGTTATTACTATTTATGCTTTTATGCAGAATTGTTCTGCATAGGATGTAATTGAATACAACCATGATTTCTATTTTTGTAATAAACAATAGAAGGAATCTTTGCGTCTCTTTCGCCTCAAACATTCTAGATTAAGAATAAAGTCAGAGCATCCTTGATTCTTTTAATATTTAAGAAAATATTGGGGAACTAAGGTTAAGACTGTTCCAAGCAAACAGGTAAGAACTGATTGTACTAAACTGTTTATTTTACTGAACTAAGGTTTCCTACATGTATATAAGCCTGTCTGTCTCTTTTCAGCCAGACTTGGGAGGTATCAGTAACCTATAGAGAGATATACCATCTAAGTACAAACTATCCTTTATGTATATGATGACACTAATATACAAACTGTTCGCTAGATTGTTCCTTGAACTCACAATCCTCGGGTTTTTTCCTAGAGTCTACCCAGACTCTTCCCTGTAGGGGGCAGGAAGAGCTGACATAGTGTATGATCAGTTAATTGATATATAACGGTAACATCAAGTGTCTCTAGGTCTAGAAGACCAAATAGGAAATATTTATCTCGAGATAACGGCACTATTGAAAATCCACAGATACATTAATGCTCTGGTAAACTTCCATCAGGACGACATGGCCTGAGCCCAAAAAACGGATTTTGAAGCGAAGCGAAAAATCTATTTTTGGGTGAGGTAGCCATGTCGTCCTGATGGACCCACCCTCTTTTTGACAAAAGGATAATGAATCCCTCCCTATGGTACTGTATCTGGAACACCTACAAAGCTACAAAGAATGGCTTGGTGGCGCCTCGCGGTGGCGATTCGGCGCACTATTTACAGTACAGTAGGAGTGTCGAGAGCGTTGTCTCTTTAACGACTCTCCTATATTCTTGCCACTTTTCCCCTCGAAGCGGAAACGCTATTAGGGGTGTAGATAGCTATGAGACGTGTCAAGAATACGTCCTCTGAATACGCGATATCCAATTTTAAGGGATATTCGCTCCAGGAGTTAGAATTCTGGATACCTTTGGTAAATTCTCTGGGATATATCACTGTAGTCAAATATAACCTAGGAAGCTACTAATAAAGGAGCTTCCATCAGGACGACATGGCTACCTCACCCAAAAATAGATTTTTCGCTTCGCTTCAAAATCCGTTATTCTACCTTGTTTCGAGTATTGTTTTCCTGGGTGGTCTTCATCTTTATTTGATGAACTGGAACTTACGGTCTATCAAATATCTTATTCCTTGCCTAGATATTAAACTCTGGCACCGTCGATCAGTTAGTTCATCGTGCATGTTGCATAAGATTTTTAATATTTCCGATCATCCTTTCCTTTCAGATCTTCCCGGACAGTACCATCCTGTTCGTAACAATATGTATGCAGTTAATTCTAATAATCAGCCCTTCTCCATCATGAGGTTCAATACTATACAATGTTCTAGAAGTTTTATTCCTGTTATGACCAAGTTGTGGAACTTCAAAAGTTCAAATTTGCAGCAAATGTTTTCAAGTTGAACAGGCTGCCATATGTTTTAATGTTATTGTTCTTAAAATATTTCAGTTTAATTGTTCATTACTTCTCTTGTAGTTTATCTATTTCTTTGTTTCATTTCCTATTTGGGCTATTTTTTCCTGCTGGAGCCCTTGTGCTTAAAGTATCCTGCTTTTCCACCTAGGATTGTTGCTTAGCTAGTAATAATAATAATAATAATAATAGTAATAATAATAATAATAATAATAATAATAATAATAATAATAATCAATAAAATGAGACTTATGTTAATCTGTTCTACAGAAAAGAACTTACAAACTATTTGATCTTCTGAAGTTTAACCGATTCAACTGCCAGATTAGCATGATCACTCCACAATTTTGTCATAGCTGGAATAAAGCTTCTAGAATACTGTATGGTATTGGGCCTTATAATGCAGAAGGCATGACTGTTAGAATTAACTGCATACCTAGTACTGTACTACGTGCTAATGATGGTACCGTCTGGATGGTCAGAATTATGAAAAATCTTATGCAACATGCATATACAACAATGTCAGAGATTAACATCCAGATCAAGAATTAAGAAGAGAGTCAGTAGCTGAAGAACAGACAGGAGAGTAATACTCGAAGGAAGATGAAATGAAAGAATTGATAGTTTCGATGGTGTTTTCCCAGTTCTGTCACGAGAGTTTGGGAAGGCATTAGCCTACACGTGTGTCTTTTATGAGTTCGCAAGTAAAATCAAAAGGGACTAGGAATTACCAGAGTACAAATAAGAACCATCAGCTATGTCCTTTTGCTTCGCCTAAGCAGGCAGTAAAAAGGGATTTTTTTCTCTCACTTAAAGAAAATCGTAGACTATTACTGTGTCGCCATGATGCATAGGTCTACCCTATGCCAGTTTAACCCAGGAACAGCAAAAGTCATCGAGAAATGAATCACCAACATGAATTAAAGGGTTTATTTATAGCTAACGCCTAACTTCAGATTAGGAAAATTAATAAAATCAATACAAAATTTGAGTTTTAGTTGATATCATTAGATTGTACTGAGTTTATAATGTTTCTTGTTCACATATGATAATAATAATAATAATAATGAGAATAATAATAATAATAGCTAAGCATTTTTGAAAGGCAGAATGATACAAACTCAATGGTTTCAACAGATAAAGCAGCTCAGTGTGGAAAGGAAATAGTTAAATAACGAATAAGCTATAAATAAGAAATTTAAAAAAGTCACAATATATGAGATCAATAACAACATTAAAAGGATTGTTTATAAGACGACTATGAAATGAGATGTATGTCAACCTGTTCAACAGTAAAGCGTTTGCAATAAGTATGAACTTCTAAAGTTCCACCGATTTGACCACCAGATTAAGATAATTTCACAACCTGATCCCAACAGGAAATAATGTGTAGCATTGAGCCCTACGAAGGAGAAGGTAAGACTGTTGTAATTAATTGCATACCTATTGCTACGTACAGCCTGGAAAGATCTAAATGCAAAGGATGGTCAGACCTCTGAAGAATCTCATGCAACATGTACAGAGAACTAACTTCACGATGGTGCCAGAAATTAATAACCAGATTAGGGATAAGAGATTTAATGGATTACTAGGTTTTGTCCAAAAAAATTAAAGCGAGAGTCAGTAGCTGAAGCCCAGGCAGGAAAACAATATTCAAAACATGGTTACATTTATCACCAAAAATCTTAAGGCTTTCTCTATATGATTTTATTTGTGTAATTGAAGTAGAAACAGATCGGATATGTATTTCACTAATAATAATAATAATAATAATAATAATAATAATAATAATAATAATAATAATAATAATAATAATGTAAAAGTCATCCAATTTGGCTGCAGACTTGCAAGTGACGCTTAGGCAGGCCTTGCCATCAAACAGTAAAGTCCTAGCCGAAGTCTTTATAGTGTAAGTTATAAGAAGTTTACTTGTTGATGCATTAAAATCCTTCTTTTTATTTAATTACAATGCTCTCAATTTGGAGAGAAGAATTGTGGAATTTATAATTTCTGAAATTAGATATATTATAGAATTCTTTTCAGACTGAGACTCAATAGGTCTAGAAATACCATGAGTACAGCTACATGTTATTAGTATTTAAATCGTAAATACAGGGACTGCAGCTACTCCTTTATAACATGACTCCATCAAACATTACTGTAAATTGTGTGCGCTCAACTCATGTATTTTAATTTATCAATTTAGTCCATACGGCCTGGAGCCAGGGCCAGGCAGGCCATTAAGCACCCAGGTGGAAAGCTTGTCAAAGTACTATGAAATAACAGTTCAAAGAATTTGGAAAGTAAGTTGGAAGATATGATGCTCGAACGGAGGTGAAGTAAAAGGGTTAAAGGTGATACAGCTAGGGGCCAAGGGAACACTTCAAAGATCCTCAAGTAATGAAGAATCTGACACTTCTTGCCCTCCTCAATGTTTCCACCTCTCCTCACAAACGTCCCAATTATCCATGGGCCAGCTGGCTGACTAGTACCATCTAGAGGTATTGAAAGCCAGTTTAACCAGACATCCAGTATGGTAACCTGTTTCTAAAAATGCTTGCTGGAAATTCGAACGTTGTAGCTTTTTTGTGTTAGAGGGACCTCAAGTTTTTGCATGGTGTCGTATTGTAAAAATCACCAAATTTGCAATTTGTGGCAAATATAAAGTTAGTATCTAATCAAGATGAGTTTTGTGTCTTTGCAGGCATCTGACTGAGAAGTATGGCTTCCGATAAGGACTATGATCCAAACCTTACACAAAAGACAGATACTGCGCTCTGTATACTGTGTAACAAATATGTAACGCGGAACAACTTGACAAAACCCAAGAGCATAGAGTCATGGAGTGCACTTGTTAATGCTGCTAAGATAAGATTTGGACCAATACTTGAAATTGATTCAAAATCAGAAGTTCCAAACATATATCATGAAACAACATGCTGTAACGACTTCACATGCAAGAAATCTTTACATAAGTTAAAAGCTGAATGTGTTGCTCTCGGACAGTCAACTTCTCTGTATCAAAGAACATCCAAACAGCCTGGGACCATTAAGTCACGCAGTTATTCCGCAAAATGCCCATTTTGTGACAAAGAATTCAAATATCTTAGAAGAAACCACAGTCGTGAAAAAACTGACTCAGGCAGTTAAGCTCTGGACAGACAAAAGAATATGGGAATCTGCCTGCAAATATTTGACTCAATAACGGTCTGAGAGCCAGAGGGAAACTGATGGATGTGAATTGGTAGCTGCTGAAGCACACTACCACAGATCATGCTATCTACAGTAGAATACACGAGACAGAGACCTGAACAACTTCCCATCAGTGAAGACCATGAAGACAATGAAGGAGAAGCATACACTCTATCTGAGTCATATGCTTACCAACAGATCTTTGATTACATCAGACAAGAATTGATCACCAAACACCAAATAGCATACAGGACAAACTTAACTGAGAAGTTTGTGTCATTCATGCACGCTGACAGAGTAACGGATATCAAGGTACATACTAAGAAGCACGTACAACATATTTTGTGCATAAAGATCATCTATGGAAATAACAACAGACTCCTGGTCATTCCAGACAGTATCACTTTCGAGGAACTTGCTAGAGAAAACATGATACTGAGAGAAAAGCTTGACCTATATTCATCTCAGAATCAGAGTATGGAATATGCCAGAACCAAATCTGTGGTTCTTCTTAGAAATGTCATTAAGGCCGAGCAATATGGACAACCATAGCCCCCTCAACCAGATAAGCTTGATGAGCAATATGTCAGTACACCAGGTCTGTTGCAGATGTTTTTGACCAACCTACTCACTTGATGCAAAGGTTCTGAGGCGACTACAACTTGGACACAAAAGCTAGTATGATCGTTTTCCCAAGATCTTATGTATGGAGTTACAATGGGGCAGCTGAAGACATTAAAGCACATTTTACTTCCATGGGGTATGAAGACCCTTATAGGAAATGTTGAGATTATAAAGATTCTGAACTGTTTGGGCCATGGAGAATCAACACTGGAAGAAATAGACTTAGCACTTTGTCTGCAGAAACAGGGTCAGCAATCTGGATTGGGCGTCTTGTTACCTACACGAACACATGCTGGCGTTTCACTAGTACTAGCATAGACAACATAGATAGACAAGAAGAAACTCTCAGTAGAGTGGGAACATCCCATCGTGTGAATGGAGTCATCGTTTAGCCACAGGTATTGACAGTCCTTCCACGCTCTCGCCAAACAGTCATACAAAAGGACGAGAAACGATCATTTCCTGCAATAGCACCTATTCAACCGTACCATGATTGCAGTGAGAGGAAATCCCCACCTGCTATAACTCCAGATCATCCTGTGGATGCACAGAAGGGGGCCACTTTTACCAAGAACCAAAACCATTTATGGTTGTTAGTGCGGATGAGTGACCCGACAAACTAACAAACGAGCCCATGGACAGGCTTTAACATTCTGACAAGTGACAATGTGGACATAAACCCCAACATAGTTGGGTACATACATTCAATTCCCCAGCAACTCATATGCCAACTGTGTGCCAAATACTTGAACAGACAAAGAAAATAAGGAATGCACTCAATCTTCCAGAAGTCCTCTGTATATTTTATCAAACTTTATACTCCAAAGTGATGGAAGTCATCTGGCAAAATTAGGAAGCCTTCCAGAACATGATCTTGCGAATGGGAACCTTTCGCACAATATGCAATCTCCAATCCATTCTGGGTAAGAGGTTTGGAGAAGCTGGACTTCGAGATTTGTCAGTCGAAGCTGGAGTCATTGCAAAAGAGTCATCCAGTACTGACTGAAGGTAGACAGCACAACCATGGTGTTCAACTCCACAAGATCATTTATGAAGCATTGATGCGCCTAATGGTACGGTTTCTAAGAGTGAATAGAAGAAAATCACACAAACTACTCGGCAGCATTTTGATGCCTGATAAACCATACTACTGAAGAACATGCCCAAACCAACAACCAAACTTTGTTTGCACTCCTGGATGACACATTTACAAAGTAAATCATTATCCATTTGGCAGAATATCAAGAACTTCGAAACACCCGTGGACCACTGGCATCATTCTGGATGTCCTATCTGAATCTTGTGGAAATTCTGCTGGCTCTCATTCATGCCTCCAGGGAAGGCAATTGGGTACTGCACCTTCATGGAATACACAGCTTTGATTCCTTGGTGTTTTTCTTAAGACAAGCAAAATTATGGCCACTACCTGTCGATATACCATGCTCAAATGACGAAACTCGAGGAAGATCATCCTATGAGTTACCAACATGTTTTGGAAGGCAGATTCTCCATTCAGCTCAGTGAGAACAACACATTTGGACGTATCCTAGTCGACCAAACAGTGGAAGAGACTGTCAATCTTGACATGCAAACACCTGGTGGGACAAGATGTTTTAGCTTGAAGCCAACGGCAGTATCAAAGTACTACTTTACTGCATTACATTGAAGCATATACATACGACAATTGTATGCTTTGGTTGAACTCAAAGATCTCAAAGATCATGGTCTGAACCATCCAGACCTAGTGGCATCTCGCATTCAGAAGGTGAACGTGATGTTCAGTCTTTAATAGAAGTGCTGGAAAGTAATTGGATCAACCCTTTCAAATTGCCTTCCGATGAACTGATAAGCATATCATCTGGTATCACAGCAACCAAAAGTGTTGCAAGCGATCTCCCAGCTCAAGATCTGGGAGAAAAGGCATATCAGGAGTTTGGCGATTCAAGACTAAAAAAAGACACTAATTTCTATAACCCATTGAAAAAGTTGCAACTGAAGTCATATGACAGTTTGAAAAATAAGCAAAAACTAAATTAGGAAACAAAGAACCTGTCTTGAAACCTGATTACCATCCGTTCTCTCGAATGCTGCTGATAGCAAGTACCTGGAAAATGGACATGAAAGAAGTTCTCCAGCATCCTCTCAGACCTTTACCGTGGTTGTTGGTGCACACAAGACAGTGGTATGATTGAAATACAATGGTTAACAGGTTCTCCTGCACTTCAATCTATCTTAGAGTTCATCTCGTGCAAATGTACGAAACTCTGTCAGCTTCCAAAGTGTCAATGCCTCGTCAGTGGACTCCCATGCACAGAAGGTTGTAAGCTGCAAACCTGTACAAACATGAAAATAGATGTGTATCTATGGACTCCGATGACGATCTGGACGAGGATGACTCCTTTTGAAAACAAAATACAAATTATGTACATGATACCGGAAATAAATTAAAAAATAATAACTTTTTAACAATCAATTGTTACAAATTCTCTAGTGAAAGGTCTATACTATTATATACAATAGGATTAATGTTTAACATCAACAACATCAACAACAACAACAACAATAACAATAAAGTGTACTGCAAATCATAATTTACCCAAGTGTTCAGAGAAATACCATATTCAAACATAAGATCCATGGGCATCTTCAGTTACACAAATAACATATTTTAGATAAAAAGTTTATTTTCATATTGTAGCAAAGATCTAGGTGACACAAAAGTCATAGTGCTTCATGTGAACTCTTCAATCATTTAAGTAGGTGTTACTGTAATGTAGCATCATTTCCAGAAAAACCCACAAACTGAAACATTTTTAGGACAGGGTGGTCCTCTTTGATTGCGAATTTCACATAAAAAGCTACAAGTTACAGATGTCTAGCAAACAGTTCTGGAAAGTAGACATGATCAGCTTTAGAAAATATCGGTCTCGTTTTGTACCTCTGATTGGTACCAATCGACAAAAAATAGTCTCTGGCCCATGGACTACATAAGTATTGAGAGAAAGTTGCGTGTTTGAACTCCTATGATCGTTCTGTTGAATTGTTATCTATTATTCGATGAGAAAATGCCTAAAAGCCAACATTAATTCGGGATAATCATGTTGCAGAAATTGCTCAAATAACCTAAACTCTGTTGGACCCTGTGGCTCGTAGTATTTTTGATTTTCCTACTGCGATTATAAACTGAAAATGACTCAGACTTGATATAACAAAAGTGAAATTTAGCTAGAAGCTAATACACCATCAACATGAATCAAATCGACATGTGGTCCAAATAGAGCAAGTGATAAAGTGTGAATCTGTTCTGCATATAATTTCGTTCCATGAATTTTGCAGCCAGTAACATGAAAACACATAAGGTATGTCTAATTTGAATTCAACCTCGGCTTATTATTATTATTATTATTATTATTATTATTATTATTATTATTATTATTATTATTATTATTATTATTATTATTATTATTATTATTATTATTATTAGCTAAGCTATAAGCACAAGGGCACCAAGTGAGGAAAGGAAACCACGGTATAAATAAACTACAAGAGAAGTAAACAACAATTGAAATAAGATATCTTAAAACCAATAACAACATTAAAATAAATCTTTCATATTATTATTGTTATTATTACTACTAGCTAAGCTACTACCTTAGTTGGAAAAGCAGGATACTATAAGCCCAAGGGTTCCAACAAGGAAAAATAATCCAATGAAGAATGGAAACAAGAAATAAATAAAATACAAGAGAAGTAATGAGCAATTTCGCTAAAATATTTTAAGAACCCCAACAGCATTGAATATATATTTCATATATAAACTATAAAGACTTAAAAAACAAGAGAAAGGGATATAAGATAGATTAGTGTGCCCGAGTGTACCCTCAAGCCAGGGAACTCTACCCCAAGATAGTGGAAGACCAGGGTACAGAGGCTATGGCACTACCCAAGACTAGAGAACGGATTTTGGAGCGTCCTACTCCAAGAAGAGCTATTTAACCATGGCCAAAGAGTCTCTTCTACCCTTACTAAGACGAAAGTAGCCACTAAACAATTACAGTGCAGTAGTTAAACCCTTGAGTGAAGAAAAACTGTTTGGTAATCTTCGTGTTAACAGGTTGTGACGGGCCGAGAGAGGAGTTGTGAAATCAAAGGCAGATTGGAAACAACTGAGTTATATTGTTGTGGAACACTCTCCTTATATACAAAACCTCAAGGCAACAGGACATGACAAGTTCACAAGACAGACAAAATCACAGAGGAAAAACCAGACTTGAATTTTCATGTTCGTTTTAGTGCGAGGGAAGAGCGAAGATACAACCATAATATATACAAAAGGAATTATGTACAATTGTGTGAAACACGGTTGGTACATGGCTCCCCCCCTAAAAATGACATACTGTACATGTTAAATAGGGCGCCCTGATCTAGAGAGGCGAACTGTAGGCGGGTCATCTGGCAGAAGATAAGCAGGTTTTAGACGATCAATGGAGACCCAGTCTTCTTTGCTTCGAATGTTTAGGAGGAATGCTTTCGGACTGCGTCGGATCACAAGGTAAGGTCCCGTGTAAGGGGGCGTTAACGGTGGCTTGCTGGTGTCGTTGCGCAGGAAGACGTGCGTTGCAGAGTGCAAGTCCGTTGGTATGTGATGCTTCGCTGGGGGCTTGTAAGTCTGGCGGCACGGAGTAAATTTTCCCACGACGTGACGTATGCGCTGGAGATCGTCGGAGGAGGTTGTAGAAGGAAAAAACTCGGCAGGGACGACCAACGGGTCGCCATACACCATTTCGGCTGCCGAGACGTCGAGGGCGTCTTTAGGAGTGGTCCTTAGTCCAAGGAGGACCCAGGGAAGCTGAGTAAACCAGTTGCAATCCTTGCAGCGGGACATCAAAGCTGCTTTGAGGGTGCGATGAAAACGTTCAACCATTCCATTGGCAGCGGGGTTGTAGGCCGTTGTGTGATGTAGGGTGATGCCCAGGAGATTCGCTAATGACGTCCATAATTGAGAGGTGAAAGTGGTTCCCCTGTCAGAAGTAATATGCTCAGGGATACCGAATCTTGAAATCCATCCAGAGAGTAAGGCAGATGTACATGAGGCGGACGTTGCAGTTTCCATGGGAATGGCTTCAGGCCAACGAGTGGAGCGGTCGATGACGGTAAACAGGTAACGATGTCCTTGTGATGTGGGTAGGGGGCCTACAACGTCGACGTGAATGTGCGAAACGACGCTGAGGTTGAGGAAAGGTGCCCACTCCTGAATCCGTGTGTCGATGTACTTTGGAAGTTTGGCAAGAAGTACACGCACGGACCCAATCCTTAGCATCCTTAGAAATGCCGTGCCAAATGAACTTTGCCTTCAGCAGCTGTGCAGTAGAACGGCACGAGGGATGTGAAAGGCCGTGGATGAAATCAAACACCTGTCGGCGCATGGGAGCAGGAATCCAAGGTCGCGGTCTACCAGTACTGACGTCACAGAGGAGGGTGGTGTTGGAGTTTTCGAGGGGAAAATCCTCCCAACGGAGGGACGTGCAGGATGTCCTACAAGCTTGATACTCTGGATCCTGTCGTTGGGCTTCAGCCAGGGCGTTGTAATCCAATCCCAGTTGAACGGCAGCCAACGTGTTTCTTGACAGGGCATCGGCAACGGGATTCATTTTCCCAGGGACGTATTGGAGGGTGCAATTGTATACAGCCACGGCGGAGAGATGTCGGCGTTGACGGGCGGACCAGGCGTCAGACTGTCGAGTGAAGGCGTGCACCAGAGGCATGTGGTCTGTGCGAATGACGAAGGGCGTACCTTCTAAGAAATGGCGAAAGTGACGGACAGCCAGGTGCACCGCCAGCAATTCTCGATCAAAGGTAGAATAACCCGATTCTGCCTTGGACAGTTTTCTGCTGAAGGAGGCCAATGGACGGGGCGAGCCTTTGACCACCTGCTCGAGTACTGCACCAATAGCGACGTCGCTGGCATCGGTGGAGAGAAGGAGAGGGGCGTGTGGGATAGGAAAAGTGAGAGCCGCAGCAGTTGATAGGGCCTTCTTTGCATTGCAGAAGGCCGCTTCTTGAAGGGGACCCCACTTCAAGTCCTTTGGCTTGCCCTTGAGGGAGGCGTAGAGGGGAGCAAGAGTGGCGGCAATGGCTGGCAGAAAGCGGTGATAATAGTTGATCATGCCCAAGAATTCCTGCAGAGCTTTGACGGTCGAGGGCGTGGGGAAATTCTGAACTGCTGCTACCTTCTCAGGGAGGGGATGGACTCCTTCAGGAGTGATACGGTGCCCTAAGAACGACACTTCGTTGGCGCCAAAGGTACACTTGTCGTACCGGACTACAAGGCCGTTTTGTTGCAGGCGGTCGAGCACGATGCGCAGGTGACGGAGGTGTTCCTCTTTTGAGGAGGAGAACACAAGTATGTCGTCCACATAACATACACAGAAAGGGAGGTCCCCTAAGATGCCATCCATGAGACGTTGAAACGTTGCCCTAGCATTACGAAGGCCAAAACAGGAGTAATTGAAGGTGTATGTGCCAAACGGAGTGGTGATGGCGGTCTTGGGGATGTCTTCTGGGTTCATAGGCACCTGATAATACCCCTTCAGGAGGTCGAGCGTAGAGAAAACCTTTGCTTTGTGTAGGTAGGAGGTTACATCGGCAATGTTTGGGAGGGGGTAGTGATCCGGTTCTGTTTGCATGTTCAGGCGCCTGTAATCCCCGCACGGACGGAGGGAGCCGTCTTTCTTCAGAACGATGTGTAAGGGTGACGACCATTTTCTCCATTTCGGCGAACGTCTGTTTGGCGGCTGCCAATCGTTCCGGTGCCAGACGTCTGAATTTTGCGAAGACTGGGGGTCCCGTTGTCTTGATATGGTGATAAATACCGTGCTTAGCAGGAACCGTGGGCGTTTGGCGAAGTTCTGGACGGAAAACTTCCGGGTACGACGTGAGGAGGTGGGCGTAGGCATCCGTGGGTGCGCTGATGTGGAGAGCGAGGTTAGAGGGGGCGGGTTGAAGAGGTGTCGACAAGTACGAGTCCGCGTTGACCAATCGTCGGTGGGCGACATCGACCAGAAGGTGGAAATGAGAGAGGAAATCCGCACCGAGGATTGGCATTGTGACGTCAGCAACGAGAAACTTCCAATTGAATTTACCGTTTCCGAACGATAATGTGAGGTTCTCGTAACCGTAGGTGGGTATCGCAGATCCGTTGGCAGCTACCAAGCGGACGTCGGCAGATGTAGACAGACTACGTTGTGCCTTGAAGAGTTTCCTTGGCAAAAGAGAACGACAAGCACCCGTGTCTACCAAAAATCGCACGCCCGTTCCTGCATCCTGTAAAAAGAAAATATTAGAAACATGGGAGGCCACCGCCACAAGCGATGGCCTACTTACACGTTTTTTGGCCACTGACAATCTTTGGCACATTTCTTCGCGGTTGCCCCGAATCTGAAGTGGTAGTAGCAAAACTGCGGTGGATGGGAGGTAGTAAGTGGCTGTAGAAGTCGTTCGTTGGGGCGCGAGCGATTGGTGGGTGGTGGGCAGCTTTGTTGCCGCTTCGGCACGTCACGGGGTAGGCGTGTATGTCCTACGGCATTCATGTCAGCTTCGGTGTACGTTGAATAGGCATCCTCGTCGTCAGGGGTGGAGGCGTTGATGGAGGTCTTGAAGTGGCTGTCCATAAGGGCGTCGGCTTTGGTCATCAAGTCCTTTATGGGTAAACTATCGACATCGGGTATGGCAGCGCGCACAGGTTCAGGTAAACGGCGTATCCAAAGGGCACGGAGTAGGTTCACCTCACTAGGAGAGCCGTCTGCGGCAGGTTGAAGGCGAGCGATACTGGTCATTTCCCTGAGGGCAAGCGAAGCCCTTTGGTCCCCCAACGGTTGTTGCGAGAGCTGAAAAAGCTTTGCTATACGGGCGGCTGGCGACGGCGAGTACTGTTGCAGAAGGTATGATTTGAGGTCGTCATACGCTATTGGGGTGTCTCCTTGTTCACAAAGCCAGTCGGATATTTCTGGGAAGGTGTCCTCGGGTATCGCCGCGAGAACATAATCCGCTTTGGTGGTTGAGCGAGTCACGCCCCTGATACGAAACTGGACTTCTGCGCGCTGAAACCAAGCAAACGCCTCTCCGCTGGCAAACGATGAAAGTTTGAATGGAGAGGCCGTAGCGCCAACTGCCGTAGAGTCCGTCATAGTACCAACGATGGAGGGGCGAGGGGGTGGGGGTGGAAGGCGGTGGAAGCGAGTCGACTTCCGAGGTCACCAATGTGACGGGCCGAGAGAGGAGTTGTGAAATCAAAGGCAGATTGGAAACGACTGAGTTATATTGTTGTGGAACACTCTCCTTATATACAAAACCTCAAGGCAACAGGACATGACAAGTTCACAAGACAGACAAAATCACAGAGGAAAAACCAGACTTGAATTTTCATGTTCGTTTTAGTGCGAGGGAAGAGCGAAGATACAACCATAATATATACAAAAGGAATTATGTACAATTGTGTGAAACACGGTTGGTACAAGGTGTATGAGGACAGAGGAGAATGTAGAAAGTATAGGCCAGACTATTTGTGTATATGTAGGCTAAGGAAAAATGAGCCGTAACCAGAGAGAGGGATCCAATGTATTGTTGTCTGGCCAGTAAAAAGATCCAATAACTCTTAAGCGGTAGTATCTGAACGGGAAGCTGGTGCCCTGGCCAACCTACTACCCCCTCATATCTTAGATAGCTGAAAACTTGAGTTTTAACATTCCATTTGTTTAGATGAAATGTGTTCTACTTCATGGGCTTATCTGTGGGAAATATTATTTTAGAATATATGTTATAAAAAGCTCAGCCACATTCGCGGGAATCATATATGCCATGCTGAAGTATACCAGGAACCAGATGGTAACTAAAAGGTGTTGGTGTAATAAGTGTAAAGTTGAATTTGTTAAAGGAGTGGTGGTGAGAGAAAGCTCTAGAAAGGATTAGGTAGAAATTACTAAAGATCTGTTAAAAAAGAAGGGACTCAATATCCAGGAAAAAAAAGAAAAAAGAATGTAGAATGGATTGAGGGTTGATGCGTTTTATTACGTAGGAATGTTGCTCAAGGATTCACCTATGATTCTAAATAAAAAGAAGGATTTAGAGTGTTTATTTTGATGTATTTTCTTTTGTATACTGTTTCATTTTACGCCTTTTCTCAATTGAGATATGCCGTCAAAAGGCAATAATCAGCGATTAGTTGTTGAGTTATTATTTTTCAATGTTCCCTTCTCCTCTACAGGAAAGCCAAACAAGGAATGAGCCATAATTTTGTTGTGATGGCCTATTGAAAATGTCCCTACCTGACGTTCTCCTGACTGGGGTTCGAGTCCCACTCAATCTCCATAGTTTCTTGTAGTGTCTGTAACCTCATCATCCTTGTGAGCTAAGGATGGGAGTAGTTTTGGGGAGCCTATAGGTCTACTTGCTGAGTCAGCAGCAGCCATTGGCAGGCCCTCCCTGATCCTAGCTTGGGTGAACAGGAGGCTCGGGTGCTGATAATATGTATATATGGCCAGTCTCTAGATTACCTTGTTAGCTATGGAAATGTCACTGGGTCTTGCCTCTACCATTCATGAGTGGCTTTTATACCTTTAAAACCCTGAGTACGCTCTTTCATAGCTGACTAATTACCAAGTCTCTTATTCACTATGGTCAACTGAGCCTCGTGTGAATTTGTATGAGTCTGTAGGTGCCCATTAGGTGGTTTAAACGCCTTCAAACCATACCACACTTTAAGATGTCTTAAATAAGATCATACATTAGTAAAGGCCTAACTTTTTCTAACACCGAACACAATGAGAAGGCTCAGTAAGGTTGGGGGGTGGGGGGAGCTAACGATACCAATAAACCTGAGTTGCTGCTACCGCAGACTTTCTTATATTATCAACTCGTTTTCAATAAACTGGGACAGTCTTTTTGATGTCTTTGATTCTTAAAGTCCAAAGTTTCCGTGCGTTTTGTGCTTTAGAATTTTGCATTAAAAAGCAGAGACTACCTGGTCCTATTTCTTGGGATTTTTGTCCTTAAAAGAACAAGAGCAGTTTGTGGATTTCAACCCATCTTTATACAGAACAAAATATATTATGGTGAATATATATATATATATATATATATATATATATATATATATATATATATATATATATATATATATATATATATATATATATATATGTATATATATATACTGTATATATATATATATATATATATATATATACATAATAACGATAATGATATTAATCTTTATTTCAGGAAAAACCATATATAGAGTTACAATAGGGGTACAGTGATGCTACACTTATGACATCAGCAAAAAAGATAACGATAGCAATAATATCAGTGATTACAGTACATCATTAGCAGGTTGACCACAAAATTCCAAGGACATGAGCATATGTAATCTTTATTGTAAAAGATAACACCAGACTTCGATGTGAAAAATATGGTAAGGGATAGGTGCAGATCAATAAAAATAAAATAAAAAGTTAGGACCTACAGACATACAAAAATATGTGACTGCAACAATAGCAAAAATTATATTTTTTTTCAATATCAGCATAAGGTTACATTAGGGATATAACAATGATACACTACAACATCTTTTTTTATGGTACTTTGGTAGAAGATGTAGTAATCTCAGCAAGGTTAGTGATAATACAGGTAATAAACTCCCAATAACATTAACTCATAATAATGGTAACAAAATACATATTATCAGCAAATAAAAAGAGGAAAAATATAGATGACGATGATAATTATGTTGGAACAAAAATTGCTCCGATAATGGTAATACTCTTTAATAATAATAATAATGAAAAAAAAAAATCTAGACATAGAGCAGGTGGTGTGAAGGAGATACGAGACTTTCAGACAGCAAATGATATGATATAATAGAACACATTATCATAACATTACTGGATATTATACATAAAGTTATTTTGGTGATGAAGATTTTGCATAGCCACACACACAAAGATTATTAAATACAATTCATTGCACTGACGCTTCCCTACTCCAGGTTTTCCACATTTTGGATTTTATTCTAGCAGCACTTGTAAGAAAATTTGGAATTAGGGGATTTTTACTAGATCGTATGAGGGAGTTGAGACTTGCTACAGAGCGTCGAATGAGGGTTTTTAGGTTATCCAATCTATTTTCAACAAACATCGCTGACGCTGAATGGTGCCTCAGGGTAATAGTGAGGCGTATTAGGAGGTCATTGTGAATGACTGTGATACGTCTCATCGATTCACGCGTATAGTTTGCCCATAACGAGCAACTGTACACATTATAGCTGTAGGTTTGAAACCGGAGTTTTTTTTTTGGTGCCTTAGCGGCAGATGGCAAATCTGGTTACCATGTTCCATAGGCAGCACATTTTACGTCGCCTGTTTTCAATGTCAGATGTGTCCTTTAAATCTTTCGTAATTAGGTGACGTAAGTAAAGGAAATCATTGACAAATGCTAACTGATGGTTTTGAAGTAAAATATGTGGGTCCCCTACGAATAGGAGCGCTCGAGGAAGGACAGACATGCACTGTGTCTTCGATTCGTTATAGATTATATATATATATATATATATATATATATATATATATATATATATATATATATATATATATATATATGTGTGTGTGTGTGTGTGTGTATATATATATATATTTATATATACACACACGCACACACGCACACACGCACACACACACATATATATATATGTATATATATATATATATATATATATATATATATATATATATATATATATATATATATATATACATATATATATACATATATATATATTTATGTATATATATATATATATATATATATATATATATATATATATATATATATATATATATATATATATATATATATACATATGTGAATAAATGTCATGGGATCTTCCATTTAAGAGAAAAGAAATTACTTATACCAACTTAGACATCTATAGCATCAATCACCGTGACTGTTGCAACACCAACTTAATCATCACTTACATTTCGTGCCTACCATTGCCTTTTTATCGTATCTCGATATAGCAGAAGGAGAAGTAGTAATCGTAATTTCTATATACACAGATAAACTTTCCTTCAACTGGAGTGTGATCGTTGAACACAATCTCCTGATTGGAAGTGGCAGGGCCGTCAAAGGTCCCGAAGCTAGTGTATGAGGAGAAATCCCCGTTCTGTAACTCTTGGCCCACAAATACTGTAACATCGGAGAAGTGAAGAGATACCATACGAGCATCCGGCTCAGCTACGACCCTGATTTCCGTGATCATTTTTATCTCCGGCAATTCGAACATAACATAAGGTTTTGTGCGGCTTCCTGTGTAGTAGCATCCAGAGAACTCCCAATTGTGTTTCCCGTCGACCAGCGTGGAAGGCTGATTCGAAGACCAGTCGGGTAAACCCATACCGGTGACCAGGGCGTTGAAAGCGTAATCCACCCTCTTCCTGATCGTGTAGCAATCCAGGGGCACCTCTCCTAGGCCTACCTCAGGTTTGTAGTCTGATGAGACCAGCAGTTCCGACATGATGCAAGATGGAGATTTATCTTTACACCAGAGATTACACCAACTCCTGTGACCGCACGACATGCCACAAACAAGGTAGGAATAGTTTGTCTCCTCTGTTATCGAGGTGTTCATAACATAGGTGTAGGGTACATTTACTGGGTGCCAGAACTTATAGATGTCTGACGCTTGGGAGAAAATGAGAAGATTCAGCAAACCAAACAAAACTGCTTTAGGTGGATTCATGTTGGTAAATTCAAAGGATTCGGGCAGGAAGGGCCCTCTTACGGGCTGTCTTCGTGCAAGACCTCGTGTCTTGCTATTGTAAGGCAATCTAAAACGAACGAACGAACGAGGCGGAAGTGACCAGTCTTTTGGAAGGGAACTCCGAAATCTGACTGCTTAGAGCCTTAGATCTGCTGTTCATGGAACCTTTTTACATTCGATAGTATCGATTCTTATAAGTTATTTTTTTTAGGCAAGGCATTTCCAACCTTTTATCACCACTGCACGAGATATGAACACGTTCTTCAAACGTCTTATGATGTAGTGTAATTGCCTCGTTTTTGTTTTTTTACAAAAATAAATACTCGTAGTGCCATTGTATGTTAAGACTGAGCTTCCAAATGTCTGCATGATAATGACTGTCCATTCAGCATGACATGATGGGGGAATACATGCTATTTTAAGAGCCTTTAAGGAACCCCATAGCAACAGCATTAGTCATATTTTGTTTCCTGTGTTATTGTGTGAACTGGAGGATATCGTGCAACCAGCGCTTAAAAGTGTATTTCTTTTGACTTTGCGCTATTACTCCAAAACCAGGGGTAGATTAAAGCCTTTTTATATACAGTATGTAATTCAAAATAAAGACGGTAGTAAACTATAAAATCAATAAATATTTTTACAATAAAACAAAACTAACAGTAAGATATAATTTAATGGCATTTTAAAAAAAATCCACATTATTCCTTTTTAAAAAGATCTTTACAACTTTCTTTAATTACAAGGTATTTAAGTAGATCATTGAAATATTTAATATGAAACACATCTGCTCCTATTCCTAGTAGATACACAGCATTCAGCCTGCATTCTTACATAGTTATTCTGGTGATTTATGACATACTTCAACTTACAAAATTAACGCTTGTCAGGGCTATTTGTGACCAATGTTGTTGAAACGAGAGGTTATGACTACATTTGGAAAAACGCTCTGCAATCATTTTATACTGTCAAGTATGATTTAATCTGGTTTTAAATTCTTCTTAAACTGCAGTAGTGTGGTTTATCTGAGAAATCAGCGTTCAAATCCCCTGAGTAAGGAACAATGATATTTGACAAGATTGTGAATTCCTTTAAATTGCTATGTATGCTGAAGTTATTAAAGAAAAGAAGCTATCTCCGAGATTTTATTGTGAATCTCTACCCTTCTGATAACAGTTTTATAGCCGTCAACAATTGTGTAAAACGAATCTAGCTCTGGCGTTCAGACTCACTTCTGGTGCATCTCCGTCGTTGTCATTGGGTATATTCTTGGTCATACATTTGTGAGACTGAACTCCCTTATAATCAACATCTTGCAGCATTTTTTTTGTTACTGTTCTCTAGTCTTGGGTAGGGCCATGGCCTCTGTACCATGGTCTTCCACTGTTTTGGGTTAGAGTTATCTAGTTGAGGGTACGCTTAGGCACATAATTCTATCTTTCCTCTTCCTTTTCCAACTGGGCTATTTTCTCTTTTGAGGCCCTTGGGCTTATAGTAAACTATTTTTTTCCAAGTAGGGCTGTAGCTTAGCTTGTTGTAGTAGTAGTAGTAATAATAATAATAATAATAATAATAATAATAATAATAATAATAATAATAATAATAATAATAATAATAATAATAATATATTTCAAATTCAACTCACGAGACGCATAGTTGTTAGTTAATGAGTCATACGGATCTGCACGTTTGTAATTTCGCATTCTCGTTCTCTAGATCTTTGCACAAAGGAAATTTTTGCAAAATCTCATTAAAAATTTCACCAAAATATTATTTACCTCTCCTAGTGTCTCCCACTTCTAAATTTTTAAGGAATCGTTTCAAAATTACTGCTATTGGTATCAGAAGCGAATTTTAAGGCATTTACAATAACCTTTAAAAATTTTCTACCGATTGTTAAGGATAAAAAGGAGATTAAACAATTGCACTCTAGAGAAAAAATTTACGACAGTAGTCAATAGGAGTTTGGCCTAATAGATTTAATGAATAAAAAGCTGTAGAAGGCACACATAGAGAAAACTTGATTGTTTTTAAAGACTTTCCCTTCTTCCCTTGAAACTTGCAGACATGTTATAGCGGTATTGTCGTAAGACTGAGCAGCACTTTTGTAAAAGTTTACCTTACAAACTCCACGTACTTTTTTGTAACACCTGATTTAATTATACCGAACAGGTATAGATTTTCATTTTCAAAAGACTAGAAACCTTTGAAAAGGCTGTCCATCTTTCAAGCACCCAAGTTCAATACTTAACAATGCGTGACGTTTCCGATATGCTTCTGATCATATAAATTTCTTCGAATATTATTTTATCAAGTTTATAGTGATTTATTTTGTGCCGGAAAAAAAATCTACGTGGCGCCCTCTTCACTTGATTTTGGGGAACATTTTTAAACATAAGAATATATATTCACTATCAATATGCCTCCTCTACTGGTGTATTTCCAGAAAAAAGAAATGACAGTGACCATTGCCCCAGTCCTCGTAAATTGCTGAATTAGGTATGAGAATCCCGTGCTGGAAGCTTCCGCAATCCTTGCCATTATTACTAGATGCTAACCAGGAAGCTGTACGTTAGGATTTTGATTGAGAAAGTAAACCAAAAGGCAGATGGATTGAGGTATGGAGAGCAATGTGTACTAAGGCAGCCAAGAGGTTGTGTGGAGAAGGAGTTTATATGAAATTGTTAAGAGAAAATATTCAAAGTTCAGGTAAAGATTTCTGGTGTATATCTGAATATATGAATTCTGAAAGGTGTTTAGAATTTATGGTGCAGAAGGTAAACTGTTAAGAGTAATTAAAATATCTGATGGAAGTGGAGCATTTGTTAGACTGGAGAGTGACTGGTTTAATGTAAAGTGGGTCTAAAACAAGTATGACTTCTATCTTCATGATTGGCAAAGATCTTAATAGATTAAGGGATAAAAGAAGTCGAAGGTAGGGCAGTAGAAGCAAGTAAAAAATTGTTGGATTAGAATATTACTTCTGAATGGACTGTAGAATTGTTGATGTTTGCAAATGATACAGCACCAGTTGAAGATAAGGAAAAGAAACTAGGAAAATATTCTGGAAAGGAGAAAATTGAAGGCAAATAGGGGCAAAAGTAAGGTT
Source organism: Palaemon carinicauda (assembly GCF_036898095.1). NCBI lineage: Eukaryota > Metazoa > Arthropoda > Malacostraca > Decapoda > Palaemonidae > Palaemon > Palaemon carinicauda. The sequence continues at coordinate 52,937,367 of NC_090746.1, forward strand.
ATGAGAGTAAGTTGAAGCCAGGAAGATTTAACTATGAATGTTTTTTATAAAAGGATAAAGGACTGAAGCAATAGATTCTTCAAGGTATTCGTGGGTAAATCAAATGGATGTAGATAAGATGAGAAGTGATGAGTCACAAAATAACGGAGACAAGGCAGATGTTTGGTAACCAACTTGCGTTGTATATCGAAGCTAATAAGAGATAGAAAAGTGCCAATTCTTCATTAAGGAAATGAAGTGTGGAGTGTGAATGAGAACGAAAGAAAAATGTGAAGCTACGTTGGACAGCTTGCATAGTAACCTATGTTCAGCAAGAAAAAGTTTGCTGGTAAAACTGCTGAGATTCATTAGGTGGTTAAAAGGTTTGCATAAAAAAAAAGGGTCCATCAGTGTTCCGGGTTGGTTTCATTAAATAGAGAAATATACATCAATAGATTAGTGTTGCAATGGATTCAATATCCAGTGAGCAATAGAGTTTTTGCAAGACAAAAGGGAGTGCCACAGAGGTATGAAGGGTTTGATAGAGCAATGTTGTGGAAGATGGTTGCACATGGATTCATCTGTAGGTAGTATGTTGGCCAGGGCACCAGCCACCGTTGAGATACTACCGGTAAAGATTTATTGGGTCCTTTGACTGGCCAGACAGTACTACATTGGATCCCTCTCTCTGGTTACGGCTCATTTTTTCTTTGACTACACGACACGAATAGTCTGGCCTATTATTTCCACCTTCTCCTCTGTCCTCATACACCTGACAACACTGAAATTAGCAAGCAATTCCTCTTTGCTCAATGGGTTACCCACTACCATGTAATTGTTCAGTGTCTACTTTCCTCTTCGCAAGGGTAAAAAAGACTCTTTAGCTATGGTAAGCAGCTTTTCTAGGAGGACACTTCAAAATCAAACCATTGTTCTTTAGTCTTGGTAGTGCCATAGCCTCTGTACTATGGCCTCCCTCTGTCTTGGATGAGAGTTCTTTTGCTTGAGGGTACACTTGGCCACGCTGTTCTATCTTATTTCTCTCTCTCTTGTTTATTTTAAGTTTTTATTGTTTATATATGAAAAATCTAATTCAATGTTGTTACTGTTCTTAGTATGATTTATTTAGATTGTTAATTACTTTCCTTGTAGTTTCTTATTTTCTTGTTTCCTTTCCTCACTGGGCTATTTTTCCCTGTTGGAGCCCTTGGGCTTATAGCATCTTACTTTTCCAATTAAGGTATAGTTTAGCTTGTAATAATAATAATAATAATAATAATAATAATAATAATAATAATAATAATAATAATAATAATAATAATAATAATAATAATAATAACTTGCTCACATCCTGATTGAGATGCAAAGTCAAAAGTTCGTAAGCTTAGGCATAATTCAAAAATCCCATTGGTGAGCACTAAATTCACCAATACACAAAAGAGGCTTCATTTTCATCTTCATGTACCTTAGCCATGATGGTCAGAAGACAGTCAAAAGTAGCATCATCTAAGTATGAATTATTATTATTATTATTATTATTATTATTATTATTATTATTATTATTATTATTATTATTATTATTATTATTATTATTATTATTATTATTATTATTAGTGAAGTTACAACCCTTGTTGGAAAAGCAGAATGCGATAAGCCCAAGGGCTCCTACGTGGAAAGATAGCTCAGCGAGGAAAGGAAATAACGAAATAAATAAACTACAAGAGAAATTAAGAACAATTAAA